>NC_084806.1:19266754-19570896 GCF_963583255.1 Pyrus communis | reverse complement strand
TTCTACAATTATTATATATACCAGAATGTCAACCATTTCCAAATCTGATTTCGATACAACGTGCGCTGACCAGGTGAGATAAAGATCGATATATATATATATATATATATATATATATATGCGGCACATAATTTGTCGTCTTTATCACATAATTTATCGTCTTTATTGTTACAATTGCATTCAAATTTTAAAGTGCAATTTGGATATCATGGCAATATGGCACCCAACATGATCATGTTGCAGTGTAGGTCCTACTGCATACTAAGAATAATAATTGAGCTAAACGTCAACTTTTTCTCTACAAAATTGTATTAACAAAACCATTTCTTAACTTTATGACTAATTCACTTTTTATTACTATGACACCGGATAATAGAGATCAAAGAGAAACCACAAATGAAGACTTAAAGATAAACAATTTGCCACTCTAAGGAATTCACCAAAGAGATAAGAGTTAAGGATAAGAAGAAAAACACTTTTCACTAAACGAAGTTTGAAAGTAATTCTTAATTTCTGAATGATTTTTTGTTTTCATACATTAGGGTTTTAAATAGTCTAGGCATAGAACAACCTTCAACCTTCCATGAATATGTTACTAAGCATGAACTTAATGTAATACTAATCATGACCTTAAATGAAAACATGAAACATCTTTGAATTAAATATGATGAATGCACCATGTAATAATTAGACAAGTCCAAATTCGATGTCAGACGCTTCCGTTGCACAATAACTCGTCCCCAAGTTCTCTTCACCTTCGCAGCCATGATAAGGAGAAAGGTCTGCAACATTGAAGGTTGTTGATACTCCATAATCGTCTGGAAGTTCAATCTTGTAAGCATTGTCTCCTACATGTGTGAGCACCTTGAAAGGACCATTAGCTCGTGGTTTCAGCTTCCCATGCTTTCCTCGAGGGAATCATTCTTTGCAAAGATGAAGAGAACTTGGGGAATAATTATTGTGAAGCAAAAACGTCTGACACTGAATTTGGACTTGTCTAATTATTACATGGTGCATTCATCATATTTAATTCAAAGATGGTTCATGTTTTCATTTAAGTTCATGATTAGTATTACATTAAGTTCATGAGTAGTAACCTATTCATGGAAGCTTAAGGTTGTAACCTATTCATGGAAGGTTAAGGTTGTAACCTATTCATGGAAGGTTGAAGGTTGTTCCATGCCTAGGCTATTTAAAACCCCTACTCATGTATGGAAATAAAATTTATTCAGAAATTAAGAAATACTTTTAAACTTGGTTAAGTGAAGAGTGTTTTTCTTCCTATCCTTTAACTCTTATCTCTTTGGTGGATTCCTTATAGTGGTGAGTTGTTTATCTTTGAGTCTTCACTTGTGGTTTCTCTTTGATCTCCATTATCCAGTGTCAATTTGCTATTAAAGTACTATTCTATCATGGTTGGGAGGCGTGGGTGGAGGCGGACAAGCTGGTCAGGACTCACCTTATCGTGAGAGAGATCTGCGTGACATTGAAATGGACAACCTAAGGAGACAAGTGTAGCATCTCCAACGGTGTCTCAGGCACTACTAAACTCTGGAACATGATGATCCTATCATGAAATAGAGAATGATGGATCCGATGATGGGAAGGAGAATCCTTTTGTAGGGAACAAATTTCTAAATCTTAATCTTCCTCTAAAGTTTGATTTTTGTTCAAGTGGTTCTTGTGAAATTTGTTGTGATGTATGTCGTTATGATTTTGTCTATGATGATGGTGAGACGAGGGTACAATTGATGTGGTTGATCAAGAAGGTTTCCAATATTTGTCAATTTCTAATTATTACAATGGTGATTAAAATGTGATTACAATGGTTGAAGAGTCCCAGGAGTAGCTATATAATGAGGTAAAAGTTGTTGACATCCGTAGAATTCATGATACTTTTTGGGAAGATTTCATTGTTCGAGATATGAGAAGGAAACCATTGAATAGAAGTTTTCAATATGATTTGAATTATTTCTACTCAATCCCAAATTATGAGTACGAAGTAATTCAGAAGAATTATTCCAAGGTGATTGTTTTTAAAGGAAAAAAAATGGTGCGTGCATGGTTTGCAAGAATGTGGAAAATCAGAAGTTCTCTCAATTTTTTTTATGTCTTGTGATTTTTCATGGTCTTCAAATTTATTGGTGTTAAATTGGATGAAGTGGAAAATGTTAGTTGGACATCCGAAAGATCGAGGAAGACCAAACAATACTCGAGGATGAGTTATCGCGCAGAGAAAGCATATGACACCAAATCTAGACACATCTAATTATTAGATGGTGCATTCATCATATTTAATTAAAAGTCTATTTAATGTTTCATTTAAGTTCATGATTAGTATAAAATAAGTTTATGCATAGTTTTAAGTCCTGGTTATGATCATAAATAAGGATAACCTATTCATGGAAGGTTGTTCCATGCCTACACTATTTAAACCCCTATTCTCATGTATGGAAATAAATCATTCAAAAATTGGAAATTGTGTTTAAACTTGGTTTAGCAAAGAGTGTTTTTCTTCCTATCCCTAAACTCTTTTCTCTTTGGTGAATTCCTTAGAGTTGCGAGTTGTTTATTTTTAAGCATCCACTTACAGTTTCTCTTTGATCTCCTCCGGTGTCACACTGCAAGAAAACCGAGCATTTTGGGGCTCTCATGTGGGTACATATAATTAATGGTTACGTATTTTGTGCAACTGCCTGCACATTTGAAGGATTTTTTTTTTTTTTTGAGTTTATTAGGAACCCAATCATTTGGTCTTATCTTTTTACTTTTTATAATATAAATGGATGACAAGAGTTCGAAATATCTCACTTCTATGAATGTCTCTTGAACGTTGCAAGCCTAATTGTTTATTTACGGGGTATTGGTATCACCACCCGCTATACCCGCGGTCCTTGTACATGTTTATTGGGGACCATCCAGATTCTCTTTTCTTCTCAGAAAGATTGTGTCTAATTATTTTTAGGGCGACCCATGCCGCACCTCTCTCCGTATACCTCTAATCAGGTTCTGTATTCTTCAAATACTATCTCCCATGCAGCATGTCAACCATATTCCCCAAATCCGATGATGTGGATGATATATATCACAGTGGTGAGCAAGATGAGATTTATGCTTATTATTGGTCAAGGAGCCTTCCTGTTCATGTCTGAAAGTGGGTCCAACATGTAGTGCACAGAATATGTTCATTTTTCTCCTCAATCTCTTCTTCAACTTTCTGTATAAATAGCTTATGCATATCCCACCATTGTAATGCGAGCAGAAACAAATGAAAATAATAGCAAGCATTGCCTGGAAAAGAAGAGAGTGCAATGGAGCCAAGGATGAATTGCCGGCGCTATAGATAATTAAGTTCATAAATGTGTATACATGCCACCAAAATCCGTATATATTTGCTTGCCGGCAATTTGTTCTTGGCTATGTTGGGTTCTCCTCGTTCCATGCGATGTCATGATATATACAGAATGTGGAATTTAAATAATAATTTATTTTTGTTGTTTGTTTAATGGATACTTTGGATGCGGTCCCTAATCCTTAACATTCTTTGATTAAAACTTTAATAGTATTCAAAGTTTGATCAAGGTCCCTTAACTTTGTACACCTCATTATATTACTATTAATATTTATATTTTTATAGTTTTGACATTAATTAATTGTTTGATATTTTATGAGATTTATAATCCTATAAATTTAAAATCCCTCATTATAATACTATTAGAAACAGTTACAATAAAAAAAATTCAAACATTTTGATTGAATAAATGGATAAAAACTATGTAAAAATAAGAAATAATAAATGGCAAAAGAATGTATCCATAGTGTTAAAAAAATTGGTACATTTCACATATAACAAAGTGGTAAATTAATAAAGAAGAATGGGTACATTATAAATAAATTAGGGTACAGATAAAAGATTAAAAATTATGAGTACAAATGAATTTTTAAAAATATAGGCGCTAAAAGAAATTAATACATGGGTACAAAATAAAACTAAAAAGAAAATACTATAAATTTTAAAAAAATGTTGCAAATTAAAAGTGGGTACAAACTAAAAATATAAATATATGATACAAAGTTTAGGCATAAAACATAAATATACCATATGTAATTTTTCTATCATTGATTAAATATACAATGTCACGTGACGATATATGTGACATCCCACATCGCCCAGGGGAGTGATCCTTAAATGTATATTTTCATCCCTACCTAGCACGAGGCCTTTTGAGAGCTCACTGGCTTCGGAGTTCATTGGAACTCCGAAGTTAAGCGAGAAGGGGGCTAAAGCAATCCCATGATGGGTGACCCACTGGAAAGTTGCTCATGAGTTCCCAAAAACAAAACCGTGAGGGAATGGTAAGCCCAAAGCGGACAATATCGTGCTACGGTGGTGGAGCGGGCCCGGGAAGTGATCCGCCCTGGCCCGGGATGTGATAATTTGGTATCAGAGCCTAACCCTGGCTGTGGTGTGCCGACGAGGACGTCGGGCCCCTAAGGGGGGTGGATTGTGACATCCCACATCGCCCAGGGGAGTGATCCTTAAATGTATATTCTCATCCCTACCTAGCACAAGGCATTTTGGGAGCTCACTGGCTTCGGAGTTCATTAGAACTCCGAAGTTAAGCGAGAAGGGGGCTAGAGCAATCCCATGATGGGTGACCCACTGGGAAGTTGCTCATGAGTTCCCAAAAACAAAACCGTGAGGGAATGGTAAGCCCAAAGCGGACAATATCGTGCTACGGTGGTGGAGCGGGCCCGGGAAGTGATCCGTCCCGGGCCGGGATGTGATAGTATTAGGGCTGGAAAAAAATCCCAAAAATCCCAAACCAAACCGAAAAAATCCCGATCCCAAACCAAAATTCCCGAAATTTTCGGTATGTCATCCCGAACCAAACCGAAATTTTCGGTATGGGATTCGGTATTGCATCTCCATTTTTTCGGTATTCCCATACCGAATAGAATTAAATATTATATATATATATATATATATATTATTTTTTAATATATCAAGGAAACAAGGAAACAAAGGAGCAAAAACCATTATGCATGCATGAACATATCAGTATACATATATTAGATATATACACGGACAAGGTGGGTACAGGGCATGCAATTAGTTGAGCTCAAATTTTTTTCTTTTGTTTTCGAGTACACAATATGGTTGTTCTTTCAGACATGGGCGCCGCCAAAATTTTCATTTAATTACAACTATGTGGAGGAGGAATCAAAGTTGGAATGTGGGGTGAGATGGCATTAGATTTTTTGATATGATATGCTCGTTATGTCAAATTATTGGCATTAATCAGTATATATTATCATAATTATTGGATATGATTTGTTTGTTCAACTGGCATGGCTTTTGGCATTTTTCCAGTCATTCATCTCTTAGTAAAACTGTATACGTGTTTCGTTTTCTGCATAATATGTCAAATTTTAGCCCAAAAACATAATATGTCAAATTTTAGTCCAAAAGCCCAAAAGCATTTCGGGATTCCCGATTTGTCCCGAAATCCCGAAATTATTTCGGGATTCCCGAAAATTTGGTTTGGGATTGGTATTGAATTTGGGATTCCCAAAAATTTCGTTTTGGGAATCGGGACAAGGGTTTCGGTATGGGATCCCATACCGAACCACCCCTAGATAGTATACACATGGGTACAAACACAAATAAAACTTTAAAAAATATGGGCACAAAAAGAAACTAATATATGGGTACAAATTAAAAATGAAAAGAAAATTGGTACAAATTAAAAAATATTTGCAAATTAAAAATAGGTACAAACTAAAAATAAAAATATATGATAAAAAATTTAGCCATAAACATAAATATACTAATTGTAACATTTTTAAACAGTACAATGTTCGACCGGTAAGACATGGGGGTTTCAATGTTTCAGATGATTTTAAATATGAATGCACACATGTTCAGGTTGGCAGTACTTATGATATGGAGTCTGGGATCATATTTTCTACTGGACTAATACAGTGGGCCTGCCCCATATCGGCTTAAGTTTAGCTTATGAGAAGTTCTTTCACTTATACTTGTATATTCTTTATCTAGTTATTACAAGATCTGGTTACCATGTATAGAGGAAGTCATATGTTAGTTATAATCATTCTTTGAACTTCTAAATTTTTTAGGAGTTTGAATATCAACTAGCTGTTAGTCTAGTTCATCTATATGCAAGTGGCCCTTTATCACAGTGGTAGAAAAGTTTTGAGCCCTTGCATGATAACTTGGGTTCAAACCCCGTTGGTGGCATTTAACATCTAATCTAACAAAATCTATTATTTGACAAATATATATATATATATATATATATATATATATATATATAGTTCATCTATATAAGTTTCTATTTTGATTACTAATTTGTAAGGAGAATGACAGATGGCACCTAGGCATGAGGCGTATATTATATTAAAAAAAAAATTATTAATCAATAATCATCCTGAACACATACACACACACACACATATATATATATATACACACATATATTATATTATATATATAAAATAGAGGATGAAAAGCACAATGAGCACACATATAACAATGCATGCAGACGGCACACACATCCTTTATATAAAAAATAAAATTAGAAAACAAGGCAAAGAGATGATAGTGCAAAGAAGAGGTATGAGGTAGTTAAAACCCTACCCAAAATTTGGGTTTGGGAGTAGAAAAAAAAAAAAAACCCCTGAGGCGCGCCTAGGCGGCTCCGGCGACACCTTCCGGCGCCTTCCACCCACTCCCTCAAAACAGAGATGGTAACCCTCAAGCCCAACCTCACAAGGAGCCTAGGCACGCCCTGAGACGAGCCTTTTAAAACATTGATTGTATTTAAAGGAATATTATCTACTCTTACATTTTCTGATAGGGAATAATATCAAATTTATAGGAAAGAGTTTTATTTTTTTGCTGCTTAATCATCTTGAACAACAATCTGATATGACAGATAGTTTAAAGAGATGATTTCTGTAAACTCTTTTTTTCTTCCTGCACTTGTGTACCTTAGTTCTTCTTTGCTTTAGTCGACCTAAAAGCCAAAATAAAAAGAGGGTGTATAGAAATCATTTTTTAGGTTAATTTATTTGGAAATTAATTTTATGTAAGTATTCTTAGATGGTTGAAAACACTGACAATGGTCTTAAAAAACAATATGATATATCATATATTGAGGGATTCCTCAAATAACCTTATTTGAAAGACACATTGTGAAGCTCATTTGTAATTTTTTTCAATTATTTAAATTGTCGGTATTTTAATTTATCGTGCATAGATTATCCTTGTAAAAAAAATTGACAAATTCAAAACCCTTAAGACATCTAATTGTAGTGAACAAAAACAAACGAATACGAAATTTAACACTACAAACGAATTGTCATTAGCGAGGGTCAAATACTGTCGGAAAAGGCATTTTGCCATCGCAAATACTTATTTCTAATGGGAAAAAGCCCTCGCTAGGCATAGGAAATTGTGCCATTGGAAATACTTTTTCCTGACTAGCCGCCAAAAATACTTTAGTTTCAAAGCACATGAATTGTCGTTCATATTTATCTTTCTGTCGAAATTCAATATTTCAAATGACAAACTTATTTCATTTCCAACATGTCGGTGTGGTCACAAATACTTATATGGCTGTTGAAAATACTTTTCAAATGACAACGAATATTTTTTGTGATTATATATTTTCGACTAATACTTGACGTAAAAAATTCTATTTCCAACAATGAATGACTATTTCCGAGAGCACGTAAAAAATACGTTTTTCTTGACCAAAACTATAGGCGTTGTAACAGCCCATCTTGAGAATTTTAAAAACGTACGTGTGAAAAGACATATTTGCCCCTAGTTCGATTTCTTTACGTTTATTGGTGTTTTGGGTTCCTTGTTGGCATGTTTTGGGCCACACACACCCTAATCTACACCCACACCCTTTTTCCCCTGCCCTGCACCCTATCCCGTGCCCAGTTCCCTTCCCATTTTCCTTGAAACGTACGGACACACCCATAAACCCATCGAACTTCCACAGATCGAAGAAACCAAGCATATATTCTGGCTCGTGAGGCTTGTAGGAGTCCAACCATACCTTTTTCAGGTAAGAATACCTTTGTTTTCACGTCGAACTCACGATGCCCGATTTTGGTACTATTCATGCACACGTAATTTCTCATGTTTTAGGGAATTTCAAGCTTGTAGGAAGCTTGGTGAGGTCCCTAGGAGGCTCGGGGTGGTTCGTTTGAAAGTTTTGGACGTCGGGATCACGAGTTTCGAGGTTGGCCGGAGTTGGGGTGATTTTCCAGGTGAGATTTTGTGGATTTTAGCACTCGAAAGTGGTATGATTGTGTTCCTCTCGTTGTAAGCTTCATTTTGGTACCAATTTTGTGAAATTTGGTTGAAAAACGAAGAAGATAGGACGATTTGAAAAATTCCCAATTTTTCGGCGACGGCGACGACGTCGGAGGCTCGCCGGAGAAGACGACGGAATATTCCTGACGCCGTTGACGGAATCTGTTAGGGATAACGGAATATTACGCCGTCAGCTTGCCAGGCACGTGCCTGCGCGTGGCCGGCGCGTGTGGCCGTGCCTTGGCCGGCGCGTGGGGGCGCGTGCGACGGTGAAAAATTATTTCAAAAATATGAGGATGTTCCTGAGGTTGAGTAGATCACGTTGGTGTATTCATACACCCCATTTGAGCATTGTATGAGAAGTTATTTCTAAAGGTTGGTCATGTGCTTTAAAATTAACGTTTTTGTAGTTGTTTCGCATAAAGGTGATACCTATCCCGAGGACGAGTGTGGTCACTCGAGGCAAGGGGGTTACGACCCTTGATATGATTTCTATCTGAGCACTTGTATTTCATTTTGAGATTTGGCATGGCATATTCTTGAGCATGATTGTTATATACATATATGTCTATTTTCTGGGAAGTATACAGGTTTTACGGCGTGGGGTTAGAACTTATTTGTTAAATGGTTTTCGAAAAGCTTTGTTTTTGCCCACTCACGCTTTTGTTTTGCGCCCCTCCAGGTTCTAGTTGGCTAGCACGTTTGGTGGTTTCCCAGAGGGCTTTCCCGGCATTTCTGACAAACGATCACCAGTGTAGGGCCACCGTCGGGTGTTCTGTTGTTGCGTTGTTTTCTGTCGGACTGCTTTAGGCTTTATGCTCTGAACTTGTGTCTCACTTACGCTTGCACCTATTATTACTTTATGTAAAACCAGTTTTTATTTATTCGTATCACTATTCCCATTTTTTTATTTTATTAGCTTCCGCACTGTGCACATGGCTATGTCACTTCCACGTGACGGCCAGCATGCCCTGATCTCGATCGGGGTGTGTCAGTTTGGTATCAGAGCCTAGGTTTGGCAGTCCTGTGCTTTTGTGAGTATTCTAATGGTTTTGGTGTCTTCTGTCAGAATTATGCCGCCTCGTCGAGAACCACGTCGCTCTGCTGAGCCTAGTTTCCCCGATATTGCTCAGCTGGGGGAAGCTATTGCTACAGCTATTCAGTCGGCGATCCGCCCTCCCCAGAGGACTCCTCTGGAGACTATGTATAATTTGAAATTGGACAAGTTCGAAGGTAATGAGGGTCATGAGGGTGCAGAGCGATGGTTTGAGCATATTGAGAAGACTTTTCGTGTTTTGCACAGTCAGGGGAATCTCCAAGTGGAGAAGTGGGTTGAGACGACATCATGGTTTCTGGGTAAGGAGTCTGCAGCCTGGTGGGAGCAGGAACTTCATCGTTTGACTCCAGCTGAGAGGACTAATTGGGATGTTTTCCAAGAGTTGTTCAGGAGAAGGTTTGTGCCTCCTGAGTACATTGATCGTAAGAAGCATGAGTTCACTGAGTTGAGACAGGGGAAGATGACGGCGAATAAGTACTATCAGAGGTTCACTGATTTGTCTCGTTATCATCCAGATGTTGCTGGTAATCCGGCGGAGATGCTTCGTCGTTTCCGCTTAGGCACTAAGAAGAAGTGGCGTTCGATGGCGACCACTACCCACTGTGATACCTACCAGGATTTCTACGATATATTGTTGAGGATTGAGGATTCAGAAAACATGCTGAGCGAGAGTGAGGAGGAAGAGAAAGATGGTAATCAGAAGAAAGATGATAAGGGTAAAGGTCAAGCGTCGCTCGGACCTCGTAGGACACAGAACTTCAAGAGGGGTGGCTCTAGTTCTAGCTCTTCTAGCGGTGGTTTCAGTGCCACTGGTCAGGGACGTGGAGGTAGGTTTGCTGGTGGTGCTAGAGGCCAGAGACAGAGTGATGGTGGTAGAGGTAGAGCCCCAGTTTGCCGCAGGTGTAATAATCGGCATTTTGGTGAGTGTAGGCGTGGCAGCAGTGGTTGCTTCACTTGTGGGCAGATGGGACATCGAGCTGCCAATTGTCCCCAGAGTCAGCAGCAGAAGCCGCAACAAACTTTCTTGCCGCCACCTGCGCCAATTCAGCAGATTCAGGGTCCGGGTAGTTATGGACAGACAGGTCAAGGTGGTGCCTACCACTATCAAGGCGATGTTGTTCTGTATGCCCCGGGACAGTATCAATATCCCCAGGACCCATATTCTCAGGGTGGCTATCCTCCGTATCCTGGCGGCTATATGCCGTATCCTCCAACTTCAGCAGACGGTTCTCAGTGGTTTCAGGGAGGACAATTTCAGCTGGGAGAGATTGCTACGAGTAGTGCGGGGTCTTCGAGGCAGTCTGGTCAGCCCAGTCAGGGGCGTGGCACTCAGAGTCGTGGCGGTCAGACGAGCAGAGGTCGCGGTGGAAGACAGCAGACCCAGGGGCGTATTCATAATATTTCGTTGCAGGATGCTCAGAACAATCCGGATTTGATTATAGGTACGTTAAATATCCTTGGTTATTTTGCTAGAGTATTAATTGATTGTGGTGCTACACATTCTGTGATTT
This sequence comes from Pyrus communis, assembly GCF_963583255.1. Classification (NCBI taxonomy): domain Eukaryota; kingdom Viridiplantae; phylum Streptophyta; class Magnoliopsida; order Rosales; family Rosaceae; genus Pyrus; species Pyrus communis. Next base: position 19,559,975 of record NC_084806.1, on the reverse strand, counting down.
CTCATACATTTGCTCAAGTGACGCAACCTCGCCCCACACCTCTAGGGTATGATTTAGAGTTCGCTATGCCTAGAGGGGAGAGATGTATTGTAGATCATGTACTCAGGATGTCCAGTGGTAGTGGAGGATGTTGTTATGCCAGCTGACCTTATCCCGTTAGATATTGTTGACTTTGATGTGATTCTGGGCACAGATTGGTTGCATTTCAATCGTGTCAATATTGATTGTTACGGGAAAATAGTTACGTTCCATTGTCCTGGACTACCTGTGGTTACTTTTGTGGGCGAGCAGAATGGGGTGAGACATGGTGTTATTTCGGCTTTGTGAGCGAAAAGGTTGTTATCTAAGGGTTGCCAGGGGTATTTAGCTTATGTGGTGTTGGATGAGACTGCTCCTAGTACAGTTGAGGATGTGAGGGTAGTCAGACATTTTCCCGATGTTTTCCCCGAGGACTTACCTGGTTTACCACCAGATCGAGATGTGGAGTTCACTATTGAGTTGCTTCCAGGTACTAATCCTATTTCCTTGACTCCTTATCGTATGGCTCTTGCTGAGTTAAGGGAATTGAAAGTTCAGTTGCAGGAATTAGTGGATAAGGGTTTCATTCAGCCTAGTACTTCACCTTGGGGAGCTCCAGTATTGTTTGTGAGAAAGAAAGACGGAACTTTGAGGCTATGTATTGATTACAGGCAATTGAATCGGGTGACTATTAAAAATCGTTATCCGTTGCCACGTATCGATGATTTGTTAGATCAGCTTCGAGGTGCTTGTGTATTCTCCAAGATTGACTTGAGGTCTGGATATTATCAGCTGAAGATTAGTAGGGATGATGTTCCTAAGACGGCGTTCAAGACTCGTTATGGTCATTACGAGTTTCTGGTTATGCCGTTTGGGTTAACGAATGCACCAGCTGCTTTTATGGATTTGATGAACCAGGTGTTCCAGCCATATTTGGATAGGTTTGTTATTGTTTTCATCGACGACATTTTGGTGTATTCAAAGTCGAAAGCGGAGCATGTTCGACATCTTACTTTGGTGTTGAAGAGGTTGAGGGAACACCAATTGTATGCTAAGTTTAGCAAGTGCCAGTTTTGGTTAGACCAAGTTGCATTTTTGGGGCACATCATTTCTGCTCAGGGTATTCTGGTGGATCCACAGAAGGTCGCAGCTGTGGAGAAATGGGAGCAACCGCGAACCGTCACTGAGGTGAGGAGTTTCCTTGGTTTGGCGGGGTATTATCGGCGATTTGCTAAGGATTTTTCTGTGATTGCTTTACCACTGACGAGGTTAACGAGGAAGGATGTTAAATTTGAGTGGGATGATAGGTGTGAGCAGAGTTTCCAGCAGTTGAAGTATTGTCTCACTCACGCACCCGTATTGGCACTCCCGGACGATAGTGGTGATTTCGACGTCTATAGTGATGCTTCCTTGAATGGTCTGGGATGTGTGTTGATGTAGCATGGTAGGGTGATTGCTTATGCTTCGCGACAGTTGAAACCTCATGAGTTGAATTACCCTACACATGATTTGGAGTTAGCAGCTATCATTTTTGCGTTGAAGTTGTTGAGACATTACCTTTACGGAGAGAAATGTAGGATCTTTATAGATCACAAGAGTCTTCAATATCTTTTTACGCAGAAAGATCTTAATCTTCGTCAGCGGAGGTGGTTGGAGTTGCTCAGTGATTATGACTGCACAATTGATTATCACTCTGGTCGTGCAAATGTAGTGGCTAATGCACTTAGCAGGAAGTCTCAGGGCCGTATCAATGCGTTGTATGCGAGTCGTATTCCTTTTCTGATAGACTTACGTGCTACGGGAGAGAGGTTAGAAGCAGAAGATCGAGAAGTAGCTTTACTTGCTAATTTTCAAGTTAGACCAAATTTAGTTGATCGGGTGCTTGAAGCTCAGGTAACGAATAGGGAAACCCAGGAATTAATCCAAGCTCGAGATCGGGGTAGGAGGAGAGACCTCAGAGTTCGTGATTCGGATGGCATGTTAATGCAAGAGGGTAGAATGTTCGTGCCTAATAATTTGGAATTGAAGAAAGCGATTCTCGATGAAGCACATATCTCGTCTTACGCCATGCATCCTGGAGCTACTAAAATGTATCATACCATTCGACCATTTTATTATTGGCCGGGTATGAAGAGGGAGATAGCCGAGTATGTGAGTAGATGCGCTGTTTGTTAGCAAGTTAAGGCGGAAAGGAAGAAGCCGTTTGGGTTGTTGCAGCCGCTTCCCGTTCCAGAATGGAAATGGGAAAATATTACTATGGATTTTGTGTACAAGCTTCCGCGTACACATAATGGTTTTGATGGCATTTGGGTGATCGTTGATCGGCTTACTAACTCGGCACATTTTATTCCAGTGAAGGAGAAGTATTCTTTGGGCTGATTAGCGGAGTTGTTTATCTCGAAGATTGTGAAATACCATGGTGTCCCTGTGAATATTGTCTCAGATCGTGATCCACGATTTACATCTAAGTTTTGGGTAGCATTTCAGGAAACTTTGGGCACGAGACTACTTTATAGTACGACGTATCATCCTCAGACGGACGGACAGTCAGAGAGAACCATTCAGACTTTGGAGGATATGTTACGAGCTTCGGTGCTACAGTTTGGTGATGCTTGGCACAAACGGTTGGATTTAATGGAATTTGCCTACAACAACAGCTTTCATTCGAGTATCGGCATGGCGCCATTTGAGGCATTGTATGGTAGATTTTGTCGCAAGCCATTGTGTTGGTCAGAGGTCGGAGAAAGAGTCTTAGTGGGTCCGGAGATTGTTGAGGAGACTACTCAAAATGTTTAGGTAATTAAGTCTAACCTGAAAGCAGCCCAGGACAGGCAGAAGAGTTTAGCAAATCGGCATGCTACGAACAAAGTGTATAAGGTTGGCGATTGGGTATTTCTGAAGCTTTCACCGTGGAGAGGAGTTGTGCGGTTTGGAAAGAAGGGTAAGTTGAGTCCCAGGTACATCGGACCATACATGGTCACATAGCGAGTTGGTGAGGTAGCTTACAGGTTGGAGTTGCCTCCGGAGTTGGCTAGAGTACATAACGTTTTTCACGTGTCTATGCTTCAACATTATGTTGCTGATCCGTCTCATGTGATACCTCCTCAACCCTTGGAAATTAATCCAGATTTGACTTATAAAGAGGAACCAGTGACGATACTAGATTGGAAGGAAAAGGTTCTGCGGAACAAGACAGTGATTTTGGTGAAAGTTTTGTGGAGGAATCATTCCGTGGAGGAAGCTACGTGGGAAACAGAAGATCGGATGAGGGATTTGTATCCTCGGTTGTTCTTTGATCACTAGTGGGTTGTTATTTGGTTGTTTTGAATTTCGGGACGAAATTCTTGTAAGGTGGGTAGGTTGTAACAGCCCGTCCCGAGAATTTTAAAAACGTACGTGTGAAAAGACAAATTTGCCCCTTGTTTGATTTCTTTACGTTTATTGGTGTTTTGGGTTCCTTGTTGGCATGTTTTGGGCCACACACACCCTAATCTACACCCACACCCTTTTTCCCCTGCCCTGCACCCTATCCCGTGCCCAGTTCCCTTCCCATTTTCCTTGAAACGTACATACACACCCACAAACCCATCGAACTTCCACAGATCGAAGAAACCAAGCATATATTCTGGCTCGTAAGGCTTGTAAGAGTCCTACCATAACTTTTTCAGGTGAGAATACCTTTGTTTTCACGTTGAACTCACGATTCCCGATTTTGGTATTGTTCATGCACACGTAATTTCTCATGTCTTAGGGAATTTCAAGCTTGTAGGAAGCTTGGTGAGGTCCCTAGGAGGCTCGGGGTGGTTCGTTTGAAAGTTTTGGACGTCGGGATCACGAGTTTCGAGGTTGGCCGGAGTTGGGGTGATTTTCCAGGTGAGATTTTGTGGATTTTAGCATTCGAAAGTGGTATGATTGTGTTCCTCTCGTTGTAAGCTTCATTTTGGTACCAATTTTGTGAAATTTGGTTGAAAAACGAAGAAGATAGGACGATTTGAAAAATTCCCAGTTTTCCGGTGCCGGCGACGGCGCCGGAGGCTCGCCGGAGAAGACGACGGAATATTCCGTCAAGTCTGACGGAATATTCTTGACGCCGTTGACGGAATCTGTTAAGGATAACGGAATATTCCTGACGGCGTCAGTTGACACTGTCAGCGTGCCAGGCACGTGCCTACGCGTGGCCGGCGCGTGTGGTCGTGCCTTGGCCGGCGCGTGGGGGCGCGTGCGACGGTGAAAAATTATTTTAAAAATATGGGGATGTTCTTGAGGTTGAGTAGATCACGTTGGTGTATTCATACAACCCATTTGAGCATTGTATGAGAAGTTATTTCTAAAGGTTGGTCATGTGCTTTAAAATTAACGTTTTTGTAGTTGTTTTGCATATAGGTGATACCTATCCCGAGGACAAGCGTGGTCACTCGAGGCAAGGGGGTTACGACCCTTCCACATACCAGTGAGTGGGCTTTTGGTTTTCCGTATATACCTATATACATATATTTTTCCAGAAATTGATTGAAACGTTTATTTGTTATATGCCATGCATTATATTACCATTGTTTATACATAGTTAGTTGCATTCATACATATGCATATTGGGTGTTGCGGACGACCAGGTAAGTGCCAGGTAAGTGTTATTCATGTTTACATTCAGTAGTGGTTTGAGATGCTTAGAGAGGTCATAACATGCACCCCCGGTGTTAGTGCTCCCGCCCAGAGTAGGGCACAGTCCTTCACGTGATGTTCACCTCCCGCACCACATGCTCAGCTTGGATCCAAGTTAGGTGCACAGTCCTATCGTACAGACCACCTTTGGTGGTTCCGACTCGTAGGTGACCCGCGATTATTCGCACAGCCTTCACGTGATCGTAGCACTAGAGCGTTTATATGTATTACACCCAGGCCTGTCGTACAGACCACATTAGGTGGTTCCGACTCGTGTGCAGGTTTAGTTATTGAGATTGAGATTTGAGCTCTAGATTCAACCGTACAAGTCACGTTAGGTGACTCCGGCCGCCAGACTATATGATATTGATATGATTTCTACCTGAGCACTTGCATTTCATTTTGAGATTTGGCATGGCATATTCTTGAGCATGATTGTTATATACATATATGTTTATTTTCTGGGAAGTATACAGGTTTTACGGCGAGGGGTTAGAACTTATTTGTTAAATGGTTTTCGAAAAGCTTTGTTTTTGCCCACTCACGCTTTTGTTTTGCGCCCCTCCAGGTTCTAGTTGGCTAGCACGTTTGGTGGTTTCCCAGAGGGCTTTCCCGGCATTTCTGACAGACGATCACCAACGTAGGGCCACCTTCGGGTGTACTGTTGTTGCGTTGTTTTCTGTCGGACGGCTTTAGGCTTTATGCTCTGAACTTGTGTTTAACTTACGCTTGCACCTATTATTACTTTATGTAAAACCAGTTTTTATTTATTCGTATCACTATTCCCATTTTTTTATTTTATTAGCTTCCACACTGTGCACATGGCTACGTCACTTCCACGTGAAGGCCAGCATGCCCTGATCTCAATCGGGGTGTGTCAAGCATTATAAAGACTGCGACTGTAAAAATACAAATATATTGTTGAAAGAAAAATAAATAATATTACAAATGCTCAATTGTTATCGAAAATATGTTAAATATTTTCATTAATGAAACAGTATTGACAATAAAACATATACAAGACCAATGTAATAAATTGGAAAAATGAGGTACAATCCTCAGAATAATCAACCCTAAAATAATCCTCAGAGATGTCTTCTAACACTAGTTCTCAAAGTCTACTTCAAGTCCCTTGAAGATGGTTAGGTACGGCTTCCTTAAAATGCATGTCCAAATCCAAATTGCTCATCTTTCATATGTTCATAGAGATTAGCGATTTTATCCATGACCCTCTAAAATTGTTGAGAGACACACCTATATCACATACAATCTCAATGGTTAGGATCGTACTATTTGCATCAAATTAAATTAAATGTATCAAAAATAAAAATAAAAAACATAATGCAAGCCTTCATATTTAACCTGACATAAATTGATTCCCAGTTGTAAGTTAGATAGTTAAACTTTGCAACTGAGGTATTAACATCAAATTAGACTAATGACGATAACTAATTCATATAGGTTTATATTCCTTACCTGCAGCAACCTTTGATGTCAAGTTTCATGTCATGTTTTTTCTCTTTTTATACCCTTATATTAGCCTTCATCTACCTCGTTAGCATCTGAACTAATCAATAAATAAAGCAACAATTAATAATTTGACAAAATTTATATAGTGCTAATAATATTTGAGCTTTTCGGAAAAAATACAGCAGAACTTTGGAGCTTGTCGTAGTCTTGGCGCAAACTCTTCTATTCAATACTTGAAAGACTTCTGTTCTCTCTATTTTACATGTATCTTATAGTTGCATGACAAATTATTAGAAATATCTTTTTCATGTACATATCAAAAGCAAAGACTGAGAGCTTTACTTAAACCATTAACTAACCTGCAACTCTGGCCTTCTAATTAGCATGCTATTCTAAGACTTGAATTACAAGAACTCACTGCTTTCTCTATTCCTTCATCCTCTCCTCCACGCTGTGATCGATCAAACTCCATAACTTTTTTCAATGAACTGAATCGTCTGTATATACACACACACGCGCGCACACGCGCACACACACTATATTATTATGTTTCTTTCAAATTTAATTTCGAAGTAGATTCACACTCTGTATATATGTACAAGAATTAATATTTTTGGAAATTAAGTTAGTTAATGAGGTCCTTCGACAACAAAAACATATTCTTGTGCTTAACTAGTATCACTACTATAAGTTTATCCAAATTAAAAATAAAGAAAAAGAATTAATTAAAGGAAATAGAAAGAAAGAGTTCAAATTGAATTATCCGCTGGAGGAGAACGAAGGAACAAATGGTCAGGTGGTAATTTCATCCTTTATATTGACGTTGATTATCAATACTTTTTTTATTGCTGATGGTATTATAAATTATTACCTTGCTTATCAACTAGTTTAATTTGTATATTTTTTTGTTGTGAAAGTTTGATTTATATGTAGTTTCCAAAAAAAACAAGGTTTGATTTATACGTTGATATGGTAAGTATGTGAGGATTATTAATATCTATGTTGCCTTACATACGCATAAAGCATTCATGTAAAGCAAGAAAAAGAATTGAATTGTATATTATATACAAGGGTTGGAGAATGTCTTAGATATAATAATGAAATCTTGTCCATGTCATCCGTCGTAAGAAGGGCTTGAGTATACAATTTAGGAAGTGCCTATATAATAAAGTAGAAATTAAGAATTTAACTATAAATTGGGCTTAAGGGATTATGAACAGGTGGTAACTTATATTCTAATGTATTCGGAGCCAAGTGGTATAAGCATGGTATGCGACGTGCAACTTAAGTGCCTTAGATACGTGTTAGCGGGATTAGAAGTGAATGGGTTCATTCATCCATCTCATTGCATATATATTATGTATTATATTATGTATTCGCAAGAACTACTACATTTTAATTACTGTTTGGTCGATGCCTATTTCATTTTGAGAACTAATTTGTAAAATAGTGAGCATTGCAAATTTTTATTCCACTGTTTATTCGGTAAACTTTATGTAGTAAACTCATGTGTTTTTTTATGTAAAAACAAATATTAGCAAGTGTCGTACGATATATTCTGTAATCATTATATATTAGTATTTTTTTTTTCCGTCGTGTCTTCGTTATAAAATTTATTTTTATGACTAAGATATGACTCACAGTCTAGCTAAAAAATAGTTCTCATTTGCAGATCGAGGCATGACACCACCGATTATAATCCTATATATACATGTATATTGAAGAGAAATTGTGGTGTAGAAGCTAAAAACTCACAAATGAGCAATGAAAGACATGTGTGGCATCTCTGATTTATCATGAGGTGAATCTGGTGATTTAAGGTCTCAGTGTTCGATCATTCATCGTTAGTTATGGCTGTAGTTCAAGCTTGGTCTGAATTCAAGTGGGCACTAGTGTTACAGTATGGTGGCAGTTTTTCTCATGCTTGTAAGTTTATAAGTTGGAGGTCTTAAATTCAACACTTCTAGATAATATATTTGTTATCAAATGATTATAGTTGACTATTTTGTAGCTTAGCCCAAATCTAATTTCTACGTAAGATTGGATTTCTCTTGGCATTGGACATGGTATCCATTTCATAAAAGTGTGGAATAAGGAGGCCAAAGATACTCAACATATTTATCAAGAAAATTTCTTAAGATGCTCAACATATTTATGATGAAAATTTCTAAAAAAAAATTTCCTTTTATTACGTGAAGGGATGGAGGAGTGAGGAGTGAGCTTAGCGTCACAATAGGTTAGCAATATTGTAGTTCAAATTCACTTTGGCGAGAATCGAATCTAAGACTTCTCACTTATAAGTGAAAAGAAATATCGTTAAACCATGGTACTAAGTGGCTACTCACCTTTTTTATTATTAAGCTACAAGGATGAAATGGATGCGGAGCCTAACCTATTTACTATAAGAAAGAAATCTAAAAAGGAAACAAATCTCACTAATTACAATTAATTACAAAACGAGCAACTCACACCAATAGTTTCCCTTGAATTAGTGCATAGATGTCTTTGATCCCTAACTTGCCAAGTGAGTTATAGAACATCTTACTTGATAGTTGATGCGACCTCTGTCGACACATTTGCTATGCAAACTATTATTTGTGCCTACGACTGTTTCTTATAAATGCCTATCCACATCAAATGCTTATTACAATTATGTTTAATTGTTGTAGCCTATTTTATCTGACAAGAAGAAGAGGGCCAGCGGCAAGGGTAGAGAGAAAGGAGAGATGTGTTTGTAGAATCGTAGGGAAATTGTGTATTGAGGATATGCTATCCCCTTATGCCTTTATTTATAGTGGTAAAAGAAGAGAAGAAATCCTTCATCCCCAAGGAATACAAATCCATATAGGAAAGAAATCACACTTAAACTATGAAAGTTCACAACATTCCCCCTTGAGTGTGTAAATACCCAAGGTAGATTCAACATCATGTAGAAGTTGAGGAAGTCGACTCGTCGGCACTGATTCTAAGGAACAATGCTTACTCTCAATAAGGTAGGAACTTGCACAAAGTAGTAAGTCTCACTAAAAAAACCCCAAGGCTATGGCAAAAAACCCGAGGTGGGACAAAATCCATAGTATAAGGAAAAATGTGTGAGAAATGCAAAGTCAAAAGAAACGTCTACGGGACGTCATCAGGGAGGTAGCAAAAACCCAATGAGAAAAATGCTCCTAATCGTAGGGAAAAAGAGTACATTAAGTTTAAGCAAGTATCTTCAGGATACTCCCCTTGAGTTTGACACAATTCCAAAGAGAAATAACAATGTTACAACTCAGAAAGTTTACGCATACCAATTCCTTGAACCAGCTTCTGAAACGTCACCTTCAGTAGTGATTTGGTGAAGAGGTCGGTCAATTTGTCTTGTGAACGGATTTGTGTGACTTCAATCTTCTGATGCTCTTGTTGTTGATGTGAGAAAAAAAAACTTTGGAACAATTAAGCTGTTCGATGCATGTTACGTTGTCTTCAAAGATCATCATCAAGACATCTACGACAAGGTAAAGATCGTAAGAGCTTCGAATATGGCCCACAACTGCTCTCAACCTAAAGCATTCTCGAGTTGCTTCATGTAAGGTGAGAATTTCAACATGGTTAAACAAAGTGGCAACTAAGGTCTATTTAGTTGACCTCCAAGAGATTGCAGTGCCTCTAATGGTTGCGTATCATATAAGTATCCTGCGTCAGCATAACCAACAAGGTGAGAATTGACTCAAGAAGCAGAGGGTGGGGCATCACTCGAGGATCCGTAGGGATAGAATAAGCCCAAATCCGTAGTACCCTCAAGGTAACGGATGATGTCTTTCATGCCAATCCAGTGTCTGCGTGTCGGTGCATTATTGTATCTTACCAAAAGATTAATAGCGAAGGAGATGTCAGGTCTAGTGCATTGAGCTAAGTACAATAAAGCGCCTATCGCACTTAAATAAGGAACTTCAGGCTCCAAAATCTCTTCATCATCCTCCTTCGGATGGAAGGGATCTCGTTTTACATCTAGCGACCGAACAACCATATGAGTACGTGAAGGCTTCGTTTTACCCTTATTAAAGCAGCGCAACAACTTATGGGTGTACTTCGATTGATATACTAGGATTCCATTCAAATGGTGCTCTATCTCAAGACCAAGACAGTAGTATCGAGTCTTACCTAGCTCTTTCATCTCAAATTCCGACTTTAGTTGCGCAGTTCTCGCAAGCTCTTCAGGAGTTTCAATAAGGTTTATGTCATCAACATATACTGCAACTATCGCAAAATCGGAATGTGACTTCTTAATGAACACACAAGGGTATAGTTCGTTGTTCACATATCTCTGACTAGTTAAATACTTACTAAGACGGTTATACCACATTCTTCCGGATTACTTCAAACCGTAAAGTGAACGCCTTAGCCGAATTGAGAACGTGTTTTGGAGTTTGGAAATATTTGATCCAGTCAATGTAAGTCCTTCGAGAACTTTCATATAGATTTCTGTATCAATATCCCTATAGAGATACGCAGTTACTACGTCCATCAACTTCATATTCAGTTTTTCGGAAACTACCAAACTGATAAGGTAGTGAAAAGTAATCACATCCATAAAGGGTTAATAAGTTTCGTCATAGTCAATCTCGGGGCATTGTGAGAAGCCTTGTGTAACAAGACGAGCTCTGTAACACACAATTTTGTTCTTCTCATTACGCTTCCGAACGAAAACCCACTTGTAGCCAAAGGGCTTCACATGTGGAGGAGTAGGAGCTACATGTCCAAACACCTTACGTTTAGCAAGTGAATCGAGTTCGACTTGGATTGCTTGTTTTCAGTTTGACCGATCAGTTCTACGTCGACATTCATCAACAAAACGAGGTTCAATGTCATCGCTTAACATGATCTCAGTAGCTGCTGCATATGCTAATGCATCGTCGACGATCATCTCATTTCTACACCACACATCATCTAAGCTAGCATGATAGACCGAAATCTCACAATTCTCAAAAGGAGGATTCATCTCTTCAAGAACATTTTTGTAATCTAGAATTTCCTCATAAGTTGGATAGAATAAGTAAGCGATAGTCGAATTCACGGTAGGCTCTTCAGGTGCATGTGCCTTGGGTTTCCTCTTCCAGGGGTGTAAATCCTTTGAACCAAAAGGTCTGCCACGCTTTTGTGTAGGGGCAAATGATTGGCTAGCCGCTAATATATGTGGATCACCAAAGTCAGTGTCCCAGGCCTCTAAGAGGGAAGTTCGTCGTACATTTGGTACATCCATCTTTGCAGATGCATTCGCAGCTGGAATATGTTATCTTATCACGCGCGCTAGATCGGTGAAAGCATCTGGCATGCTCTGAAGATCAAATATACACTGCACTTCAGTTTCAAACTGAGCGGTGCGGGGATCTAAATGAGACAAAGTGGGAGTCTTCCACGACAATTTGTGTCGTTCTTCAAGAACGTTGACGTTCTTATCTCCCCCTAACGAAGGGAAGACTGTCTCGTAGAAGTGACAATTCGCAAAACGAGCGGTAAATAAATCACCTGTCAAAGATTCTAAGTAACGAATAATCGAAGGAGAATCATATCCGACATAGATTCCCATCCTTCGCTGAGACCCTATTTTTGTATGTAAGGGCGGCGAAATCGGCACATAGATCGCACAACCAAAAACGTACAAATGCGATATGTCGGGTTCGTATTTGGTAACTTGCTGAATAGCGCTATATGGTTGAGTCGTAACAGGTCTCAGGCGGACCAGCATGGCTGCATGCAATATTGCATGGCCCTAAGCAGGGATCGAGAGCTTGGTACATATGACCAACGATCGAGCAATCATTTGTAAGTGCTTAATGAATGCCTCTGCCAGGCAGTTCTAGGTGTGAACATGGGGTATTAGATGTTCAACTTCAACCTCAACTGACATGCAATAGTCATCAAAAGTTTTAGATGTGAATTCTCTAGCATTATCCAATCGAATAAATTTGATCGGATAATCAAGGTGGTAAGCCTTGAGCTTGATAACCTGAGCCAACAGTTTGGAGAATGCAGATAACATGTACACGTGTGACCAACATGTGGAAGCGTCAACCAAAACCATAAAATATCTAAATGGTCAGCATGGAGGGTGAATCGATCCACAAATGTCCCTCTGAATCCATTGTAGAAAAATGGGAGGATTCGAATGAATCTTGTCATAAGAAAGCTTAGTGATCAGCTTTCCCGTAGAACATGTTTAACATGTGATTCCTTGAATCGAACCTAAACTTCGGGTTAGTGGATGCGTGTGTGATGATTTGAGGATACGACGCATCGCTATTCGTCCAGGATGTCCCAAACGATTATGCCAAAGTGTAATTTCTTGTAAGGTTCTAGAGGTAGGACCGGCCACATAGTGGCTTTCTATGGGGCGTATGGTCATAGTATATAGACCACTTAGGATACATTCCATCTTCTCTAGAATACGCTTCTGGCCATATTCGAATGAAGTTATGCACAGAAATTCAACTCTGTTTTCTACGTCGGTTTCAATGTGGTAATTATTATCTCTAATGTCTTTAAAGCTCAACAACGTTTTTCCGGAACGTGGAGAATAAACAGCCTCATCAATGGTCAAGATTGTACCATTGGACAACATTATACGCGCCTTACCATATCCATCAATCAGCTTGGAAGGGCCTGATAGGGTTGTCAAATGTGCATTCTTAGGTATGAAGTTAGTGAAATAGATGCGTTCATGCAAAATGGTGTGCATGGTTGCATTATCTGCCAGACAACTAACTTCCCCACTAGTTATACCTAAAGTGAAAAATTAATTTGAATCGATCACATGCATAAAAGTTAAAAAACAAATATTGATTCAAAATAATTTTAAGTATTGAAGGATGGAAAATTAATTAAAACCAAAAGCAAATCACCAACAAATAATCCAAATATAAAGGAAAATTGTTCAAAATTTAACCAAAAACACAGGGAGGTTCGGCCACTAGGTGGAATTCGGCCCCATGGTCTTATTTCAACTAAAAAATAAGTCTATGTCTAAGATTCTAATTTTCCATAGGTGTGATAGCCTCTTGAAAGTCAGAAACCTCCATCTTCGAACTTTCCCGATCGTCCACTTGCACAAAGTTTGATTCAAACTGCTTACGACGAGAATGATATTTAGCTACAACCTTCTGGGGAGCTAAGCAAACACGGGACCAATGGTCCTTTGAACCACAACGATAGCACATATCTGCATCTATGGTTTCGGGTGCTTTGCCCTTATTCTTGAAGTTTGGGGTCTTGGGAGCGAGGTTTGGGCGCTTTTAGGCTTTATTTCCTCCCTTAGATGGGCCTTGACTCTGTTAACCTTGGCCGAGTGGCTTCTGGCCGCCCCTACCACACCTCTTTTGGCGTTTCGGGCGTTGGTTTGTGCTATAGTGTGCTTCAGGCACAGTAGTCACCCCAATAGGTCGAGCTTAATGATTCTTCATCAACAGTTGATTCTGCTTTTCAACGAGAAGTAAAACAGAGATCAAATCCGAGAACTTAGTGAACTTCTGAGCTCTATATTGTTGTTGCATGACAATATTAGTTGTAGAGAAGGTCGAATAGGTCTTTTCCAGGAGATCCTCTTCGGTCAAAGTTTCATTACAAAACTTGAGAAATGAACAGATTCGACAAACTTCAAAATTATATTCATTCACAGACTTAAAGTCCTGGAAGCACAAATGCTGCCAGTCATGTCTTGCTTCAAGCAAGAAGATGTCCTTTTGGTGATCAAACGAATAGCCAAAGTGACCCATAGTGCTCGTGGATCCTCCTCAGCAAGATATTCAGTTTGCAGGGCGTCATGAATTATTTTTCGGATTAAGATCATAGCGGTGGCTTTCTCAGCTTCGCCAATAGGGTTGTTCGTCTCATCTTTAATGGTAGGATGCAAATTCTTCGCAGTGAGGTGGAGCTTCACATCTTGGACCTACTTGAGGTAGTTCCTTCCAGAGACCTCTAAAGGGGTGAAGTCGAGTTTGTTCAAATTCGACATGTTCCAATCACAAAATAAAGGACAAGATGTGATTCGTGCAATGGAGAAAAAAAAATCAATCCATTCACATAGGAGTAGAATATGAATGTTCTAATAGAAATGTATTGATTAATATTTGCATGAAAAAACTTCGGGTTTTTATGGGTGATGTTTTTAATGAAAAACTTCAGGTTTTCAAATAAGGCATGCTTATAGAAACTTCAGGTTTCAAAATAATTATGAACTTCAGGTTCATATGTTCCTGCAGAAAAACGTAAATATATACACAGAAATATGCAACAAGAAAATATGCAAATAGAACTTCATGTCTAAAATTATAATTGAATTAATTAGTTGGACTTGGGGCCAAATTAAAAGTGTGGGTGAAAAAATATAAAACCCATTGGGCCCAAAAATTGGACCAAAGCCCACAGGTAGGCTGAGTAGACTAGAGCCGTACGGCCCAGGCTCAAGAATGGGTTGGGATAGGCTCGGGTGGATCAGGCCCTAGGTGATGATGGGTTGCAGGCCCAATGCCAGGATCACATGTGACGTGACACCGAGGGGGAATAGATACGCCAGCAGAGTTGGGATCTGGATCTGGTGCGGCACACAACACTGAGACACCATGGCCCTTCGGGCCAGTTTTATGTCGAGCCCAGGTATTAGGCCGAGAGAGGGGACGTGCGACAAGCAAACCGTAAAACCAAACTGGGTTTTATTTTGGGCCGAGATAGCAAGCTCAACGAGCGCTATACGTTGCTTGTCGAGGATCTAAGGCCCACTTGGGCTCAAGTCGAAGGGATTTACGGTGCTGGGTGTTGGAACACAACCGGAAAAATGCCGGCGTCGCTTCAAGCAACTTTCCTTGGGGGTCACGGCACTGTGAAGCATGGGGGTTTAACTAGGAACCCAAATCATGGACGGAAACCTAAGTTTCAACATCGAGGAGGTCCAAGAATGGTGAGGATTCAAAGAATCCGTTGAAGAATTTCTTCAATGTTCATCGGATTTCTGAGAAAAATCCATCGTCTCCGACGATGGTAAAGGGTCCAATCACACTTGCAAGCGTGATTTCCCAAGAACATTGGTGGTGAAGCCGTGGCTGACTTCAAGCGGCGCAGTTGGTTAGTGTTTGATGCCAAAGGCATCTTCTCAAATGGAGCAAGGGTGTTGCTCCGGTGCTTCGCAGCCTATGGTGGGCTCATGTGAGCCAGTGGTGTCGGGGGGTCATGGGTTTGAGGAACCCTAGGTTTCCCGATTTCAAATTTTTTTTTTTTTTTTCAATTCAATTCAATTCTATGCATATTCAATTCAATAATATAATGCATGTATATGTATTTGATGCAATTCATGGCAATATCAAATTCACATAATTCAACAATTATGAATATAATGCATACACAATTTATGTAGAATCTAAAATTCAAAAAACGTAAAGTTGGGTTATGCATTATGGTGAATGTTCATGCTATCAGGGTTGCAAAAATATCGAGATAAAAACCGTTGAAAGAACTTGATTGCGTGATAATATGGATGAACTGATTTGATGTAGAAAAAACTTCAACGTCAGATTCTTAAGCGCAACGGTAGGAGTGTGCTGATAACGTGTTGTAGCTTATTTTATCTGACGAAATGAAGAGGCTCAGCAGCAAGGGTAGAGAGAGAAGAGATGTGTTTGTAGAATCGTGGAAAATTGTGTATTGAGGATATGTTATCCCCCCTACGTAGTGCCTTTATTTATAGTAGTAAAAGGAGAGAAGAAATCCTTCATCCCCAAGGAATACAAATCCATATAGGAAAGAATAACTATAATCAAATCTAATCTAGGACTTACACAATCACACTTAAACTAGGAAAGTTCACAACATTAACTAGATTATTAGAGATCTGAATTTTACTTCGGTACACAAAGCCCTTATGTCATACCTCAAAATTTTACTTCAGTACTAGAACAAGGCACCACCTTCTGTTTCTTGCTTTTTTAAATGACAAGGTTTCCACCACAATTTTGAAATAAACTGATATGAATTGCCTGGCAGTTACATTTCTTGCCCAATCCTGTCAGTTACATTTCGTGCCCAATCTAAATCAATTTACCTGTCTCTTCAAGCAACCATTCTTTGAAAACATAATTCCTTTGCATGGAGCAGACTTTACTGCATTCATATGATCCTTTTTAAAGAGTGCATAAACTGACTTACCACAATCATAACATATGTAATATCAAGTTTAGTATATGATAAGTAAATCAATCTTCCAACCAATCTTTAATATCATTATTTGTTAAATCGGATATACTCTCCTAGGTGATTGTAGACATCGAAATTTCGGTGAAATGAATGTTAACCAATAATTAAAATTTCAACGCTCACGTGTCACATAAATTTTACATGTAGCGTGTGACTCAACAAAAAATCGAAATAAATTGGAAAGGTCATCAAATAGGACACGTGTCAATATCTGGCAGAAATGATTTATTTCATCTGATTATTTAAATCCAAAAATCAAGTTTTGGAATTCTATAAATAGGAGGCCAAGGCATTCATTTCAGGGAGGAAGGAAAAGAAAAGAAGGAAGAGGGAAGAAGAGAAAGAAAGAAGGAAATTTACATCACACCAAAACCTTGAAGCTTTGAAACTCTAAAGCTCTCAAGCAAATCCCGAAGGATCAAGAAAACACTCTTCGTTCTTCGTCAAATCCTCCTTCAAAGGTCAAGCCCCAACGGCCCTTGAAGAACTTCCACCGACTCAAGATCAAGCCCCGACGGCCCCTTGAAGAAAGTGTTCATCGTTCATCATCCGTTCATTCAAGATCAAGCCCAAAAGCCCTTGAAGAAATCCACACAACCATTATTCAAGATCAAGCCCCGACGGCCCTTGAAGAAAGTGTTCATCGTTCATCATCCGTTCATCCTAAGATCAAGCCCCAACGGCCCTTTGGATCAACAACCTCAACAAATCCACACATCCAATCGTTCTTCAAGATTAAGCCCAAAAGCCCTTGAAGATCCGCTCATCCATCAACCTTCAAGATCAAGCCCAAAAGCCCTTGAAGATCCGTTCATCAACTGTTCATCCCTAGATCAAGCCCCGACGGCCCTTTGGATCAACAGCTCATCCACAAACCAATACCCTACGAAGATAGAATCAGAGGATCAAATTACAAAGAGATTGTAACCCCAAAATCATTAAACATAAAATATATTTTGTACACGGTATTCTTGTTTCTTGTTTCAGGAACTTTTCGTGTTTACAAACTTGGCACGCCCAGTGGGACTTTCTCTACCTCTCATCTCTGTCTCCGTTCAAGATATTCAAGCACAGTCCATGGCTTCAAACAAAGAACAAGTCATGACTATCGGCACTACCTCCATTGAAAAACAGCTGGTTCAGATGAAGGAAACAATTGCAAGGCTGATAAAGACTGCAGAGGAGAAAAACTTGCAAACCGCCGGACTCATCAACCGTCTGGAGGCACAGCATGGCGTCAAAGTGAAACCAAGCTCTCTTCCAACTAAGAGGACCGAAGAAGGCTTCAACCCAAATGCCTACGAACTTATGTCAAAGGCTAGGCATGACTTTGCTTCCTCTTCAAATCTTGGAAAGAAGGTTTCAAACACCGTCAACGACAAAGATCGCGACCTCACCGAGACTCAAAAGAAGTTGAAGGAGCATGATTATGGAGTTGACAACAACAAGGCTGGACTTGGCTTCACACCAAATGCACCCATGAAGATTTCAAGCAAAGTGAAGAAAGCTAGCGCTCAACACATCAGCGTGAGCATTGAACAAGACCAAGAAGAGCCTAAACCCTCCCCTCGGACGTCGGTCTTCAATAGGATGAGTCATTCAAGCTCCAGAACTTCAGTGCTTAATCGCATTGGTGGTCAAGACTGAACCTCTGTCTTCAAGAGGCTTAACGCGCCGACATCCCAAAGCTCTGTTTTTGAAAGATTGTTAAAGCCTAAGAAACAAAGCAACACAGCTATCTCTCCTCTGCGACGATCAGCTTCAGAAATATTTGAAGATAATGGTAAGCCTTTTGGAAAGAGGAGGACAACCCCAAAGGGACAAAAGCTCGATGGGTTAGGAGAAAAAGACGACGCTCGAAGCTTGATTCCTTCAAGGATGAATCGCCAAGCAATCCTAGAGGTCGACACAAAAGGACCACTGAAGGTAAGGAGGCGCATCATCGTCCACACTGGCAAATCTTCATGCCAACAAACCCAAGAGAACGGCACTGAAGAGGAGATCCAAGATGTTTTCTACATCACGGTTCAAGAAGGTAAAGAAGACGAAAGCCCGAGGAAATACTCAGAGTCCCTACTCTCCGACGCTGACTCGAGCGGCAGTACAACCATGCAAGTCATGACCACTGGAGCAACTTCGATCGAGGAGCAGCTAGCTCAGATGAATGAAGCAATCGCAAAGCTCACACGGACTGTGGAAGAGAAGGACTTGCAGATTGCCGCACTTGTCAACCAACTAGATGCGCTGCCCGACGTGAAAGTCGACCCAAATATTGGCCTATTAAAGAAAGAAGACGACGAAGAAGAGGAGCCACCAGCGGAGAAAGTTGAAGAGAAGCCGAAGCTAGACCAAGCAACGGCATTCATGGGATCTCTCTCTATCCAGCAGCTACAGGAGATGATCGCAAGCACTGTCAGAGCGCAGTACGAAGGAAGCTCGCATGACTCCGTACTGTACTCAAAGCCTTACTCCAAGAAGATTGATGCTTTGAAGATGCCAAGGGGTTATCAGCCCCCAAAATTCATGCAGTTCGATGGAAAAGGCAACCCGAAGCAACATGTCGCCCATTTCATTGAAACTTGCAACAATGCTGGGACAGAGGGAGACTACCTCGTCAAACAGTTCGTGCGTTCGCTAAAAAGTAATGCTTTTGACTGGTACACTGACCTCGAACCTGAGTCTATCAACAGTTGGGACCATCTAGAAAGGGAATTCCTCAACCGTTTCTACAGCACTCGTCGTACTGTAAGCATGCTAGAGCTGACCAGTACGAAACAGTGGAAAGATGAACCTGTCATCGACTACATAAATAGATGGCGTTCTTTAAGTCTGGATTGCAAAGATCGGCTTTCTGAAACCTCTGCCATTGAGATGTGCGTTCAAGGCATGCAGTGGGGACTACACTACATCCTTCAAGGCATCAAACCACGAACATTTGAGGAGTTAGCCACCCGCGCCCATGATATGGAGTTAAGCATCACCCGTCATGGGAAGAAAGAACAGATCGCCGACTACAAGAATGACAAAGTTTTGGGGCCAAAGGTAGATAAAGCTGCGTGGAAACCCACCAAGGAAGCAATGACGCTCAACACAACTCCAGTCAAAACCCATACACGAGGCAAAGCGATTCAAACCGAAGCTTTTCGTGATCAAGAGATACGTAGACGCACTTTGAAGGAGCTTGAGGAGAAGACTTATCCATTCCCCGACTCTGACGTGGTTGCCATGTTAGATGACTTGCTTGACAAAAAGGTGATCGACCTACCTGAGTGCAGACGGCCGGAAGAGATGAACCGTACTGACAGTCCAAGGTACTGCAAATTCCACCGCTTCATTAGTCATCCGACGGAAAAGTGCTTTGTGCTAAAAGATCTCATCATGAAGTTGGCTCAGAAAGGGATCATCGAGCTAGATCTTAATGATGTGGTGAAATCAAACTATACCTCCGTCACTTCTGGCTCTTTGAACTCAAAATCTTCACCTCAACCGCTGGGGGCATGCTCCAAAACCATGTCAGTCAAGTCAAGTGAAGTTGAAGGATGGACTTATGTCACTCCAAAGAAAATGCACAAGAAACATAGGTCTCCTCCACAAGTTCACCAATCGGAAAGGGGGCAAAGCAGCTACTGTCAACCTTCAAAGCTACATGAAAGTGTTGAGGATGATGAAGTTATGACACAAAGATCGTCCGTTGCCATCACGATGCGCGATTTCTTCCCCAAAGACTTCTTCAATCACTTAGTCAAGACTCCTTGCTATAAAGATTGCAAGGAATGTCTCTCTAAGATCGTTTGACAAAATTCAAAAAGCTCCTGGTCTGCACGAGCATAAAAGGCGACACCAAAAGCTCCTTGCCTGCATGAGCTGAAACTGCAAACGGCACCAAAAGCTCCTTGTCTGCACGAGTTAAAACTGCAAATGACACCAAAAGCTCCTCGTTCGCACGAGCTTAAAAGGCGATAACCAAACGCTCCTGGCCCGCAAGAGCATAAACTGTGTACGGCAAAATCATCACCAAAATCATCATCAAAACCATCACTCATTTGAACTACGTTATGACTTGATCTCTTCTTTGGAAGAGTACGTAGGCAACTTGAAACTTCAAAACTTCAAGTACAGTCACATCAAAATAAATAAATAAATAAATAAATGTTTCATTAAAGAAAGTCAATTTTATTACAAAAGAAAAAAAAAAAAAAAATATATATATATATATATATATATATATATATAATTATACATATGTTATTATATATATATTCTCTATCAAAAAAAAAAAAAAAAAAAAAAAAAAAAAAAAAAAAAAAAAAAAAAAGAAAGCAGAAGGAGGAGCTTCCCAATTACCCAATGCTCCAATGACCCCCAAAATAAAATATTCAGAGAAAAGCTCGGATCTTTAAACTACAGTATTGCAATTCTAGTTGCAATTCGACAGATCTAAAAAAAAAAGCTCCAGCTTCCTCTCTCTCCCGATCTCCCTCCACCACCAGTCACCATCTCCACCTCCAGCAATTTCCTCCGTGTGTGGCGCATCTCGGGGGATGAAGACGACTCAGACTCCTCGTCGTCGGTGGAACTCAAATCCCTCCTCAACAGCAACAAGAACTCCGAGTTCTGCAGGCCCGTCACCTCCTTCGACTGGAACGAGGCGGAGCCGAAGCGCATCGGCACCTCCTCCATCGACACCGCGTCTCCGCCTCCGACGACAGCCTCTTCTGCGACAGCTGGAGATTCTCCGTCGAGACCAACGACGCCGGGACCTGGTCCAACATTCCGTCCAGGTGCATCAGGTTCGTCCAGAACTACATGACAGACGACCGGTGCCTGTCCGATTCGGCGGCCGTCGCGAATTTCTCGCTGAGCTTCGCGAAGGGGGTGACCATAGGCGGCGTTGAGGATGTATACGGTGAGGACACTGCCACCGAGGACCAACTCGTCACCCCTTGGAACTTACTCCGTTGCCAGTGGGTATTCGTTGCTGAGAGATCCTCAATACAACAAGGGGCTAGCATTTACAGAGAAAGAGACGAGCCGCAGCTCCCGACTTCCCTCCTCTTCCCCCACTGCTCTTCAATTAGAGACAGATAAGAGTTCTTTAGAAA
Source organism: Pyrus communis (assembly GCF_963583255.1). Lineage (NCBI taxonomy): Eukaryota > Viridiplantae > Streptophyta > Magnoliopsida > Rosales > Rosaceae > Pyrus > Pyrus communis. Next base: position 19,538,505 of record NC_084806.1, on the reverse strand, counting down.
GAGAGAGAGAGAGAGAGAGAGCACAACCAACATCAGTAGCTGCCTCAACTAAATCGCGTAGGTTCCGCTGCCGTGCTCCGCCGGGAAAAACACCCCAACCCAATTCTCCGCCGTCCCCCTTTTGCCTGAAGCATTCTCCCTAACCAAACAATGGCGAGCAACTCCAAGGAAGAGCCCAAGACCGGCCCCCAGTCCAATCGCTGGTACAACCTAACCCTCGACCCTTCCTTCAAAGACGACTCCGCCAACAAGTACTGCACTCTCCGATATGAATTCAAACCAGCGTCGATCGACAAGACGAAGTCCGGGGCTCTGAAGAAGTCCAAGGACAATAGGGTTGCGGTCGAATTTCAGAACAACCAATTGGGGAAACCCAATGTCACGTTCAAGGGGAGTGTCATTGCTGCTGCAGTTGAAGGAGTTGAACGCCAGATGGGAGGCAATTTTTCTGCTCCATATGCTTTTCTAGAAATCTTGAGGGACCAAATGTTCAAGCCTTCCTTGTCAACCATCATTGGTGAAAATACGAAGGTTGCTGTTGTTTCTCCATCGGATCCTGTCTATGTTACAGCAAAAAGGATGCGGGAATTTCGGGTTAATTCAGCCATAATTATAACGGGCAAAAAGGGGATTCTCTGACGCCATTGATGGGTGTTCTGAGAAATAGGTTTTTACCATGAGTAATGGATCTGAGGTTGATGTGGTTAAAGCAGGAGTCTTGGGTTCTCCATTAGCCAAGAAGGAGGTTTCTTCCGTTCCTCTGTCGCCAAAGCCAGCAGCTCAGTTGGAGAAGAAGAACACTCTGGCCTCTGAGCATGCTGCTGCTTCTCCTTCTTGCAAGGCACAGGTGGTAGGATGGCCCCCAAGTCGATCATTTCGGAAGAATTCCATGGCCTCTAGTCTGGCGAAAAACAACGATGACGCTGAGGGTAAACAAGGGTCCGGGTGCCTTTATGTGAAGGTTAGCATGGACGGCGCTCCATACCTGCGAAAAGTTGACCTTAAAACCTACAACAACTACACTGAACTTTCCATGGCTCTGGAGAAGATGTTTAGCTGCTTCACCATTGGGCAGTGCAGTTCTAATGGACTTCCCGAGCGAGATGGTCTGAGTGCGAGTCGATTGATGGATCTCCTCAATGGTTCTGAATTTGTTCTGACTTTCGAGGACAAGGATGATGACTGGATGCTTGTTGGCGATGTTCCTTGGCAGATGTTCACTGAGACCTGTAGGAGGCTTCAGACAATTAAGTGTGCCATTGCTGGGAAGAACTTGTACATGAGATTCACCTGCAGCACTGGTGATGTTACGGGAATGAACATGGTCTCCAAAGGTGTGCAAAACGTGTTGGATATCCTCCAGAACGACTTCCCTGACATGGATGTGATTGGAATTTCGAGCAACTACTGCTCAGACAAGAAGCCCGCTGCAGTGAGCTGGATAGAAGGCCGCGGCAAGTCAGTGGTCTGCAAGGCTATGATCAAGGGCGATGTGGTGCAGAAGGTGTTGAAAACCAACGTGGCGTCCCTCTGTGAACTTAACATGCTCAAGAACCTTACTGGATCCGCAATGACTGCAGCTCTCGGTGGCTTCAATGCACATGCCAGCAACAACATCCACTAACTACCTCAAGCTCCTCACTCTGGCCACCATGATCAAAATCAACGAAGAGCTTCATTGACCGCTGTCAAACGACTAGCCGGTCTTCAAGCTCGACGCTTTGCACTACTTCAAGCTCTGGCTGCTTCTGCACTTCCGCCATGGCTGCTGCCTTTGAATGTGATTGACAAAAACAAAGTTTGTCAACTCACACCCAAAGACCTCCTCCGTCTTCTCTCGAACTCGGCCTGGGTTTTCACCCACGAACTCAGCCTTGCAGATGACCATATAAAGAAAAAGAAAAAAGAAAAAAAAAAAAAAAAAAAAAAAAAGTAGCAATGATGATGCTGGGAAGCATCTTTCAAAAGAATAATAAAAAAAAAATTAAAAAGAAAAAAAATATATATATAATAAAAAGAAAGAAAAAACAATGGTGGTGCTTCTGGCACCATCTGAAATATATATATAAATGAATGGTGGATCAGCGCCACCGAAAGCAAAGAAAAGAATAAAAAAAAATGATGATGGACGTTGATGTATATGTTTTATCTGTATTTAGCATAATACACTGAATAAAATAAAGCATGTCCATTAATCTCCAAGAAATTACAAGTGTGTACAAAAAAAAAAAAAAAAAAAAAAAAAAAAAAAAAAAAAAGATGGAGCTTTCACAAAGGATGTTCACGTGAAGCCCCATTACTTGGCAAAACTCTAGAAGCGGAAGGCATCGGAGCAGAAGGCATCGGAGCGGGAGGCGTTGAAGCTAGAGCATTCCAGGCCTCAATACTTGGCCAAACGCTGGAAGACCCAGGAAAAAGGTGCCTCTGGAGGAAAGACGAAAACCTTTGACGGTCACTTTGAATCCGACCTTCAGACTCTTGCAGCTCATCAAGCTTCCTCTTCATGCCCGTCGAATAGTTGTTTGCAAGTACGTGCAAACTTCTATTCTCATACTTCAGCTGCTTGATCTCTTGCTTGAGACTTTCCACCTCCGCCATCAAGGATTCAACTTGGCGGGAGCGAGCAAGTAGGCGTTGGCCCATGTTGGACACAGAGCCTGCGCACTGAACACTGAGAGCGAGGGACTCTTGAACGGCCAACTCATCGGACCGTCCTGAAAGCAGCCGACTATCTTCAGGAGTGAGGAGGTTCCTAGCTACTATCGTAGCTGTTGTTGCGTCCTTCATCACAGAGTCTTCACCTGTAAGAGGACCGTTAGAAGATAAAAAAGAAGGGCGCCATACATTACCTTGATAGGGTGCAACCGGATCGCTGCTGAGACTCAAATCTAAGCAAAGGTTCGATGAGTTAGTCATTTTTCAAAGGTGTTCAGAGAGAAGGGGTGGATGAAGATAATTCTCAAAAGGCCGGAGACGATTTTCAAGAATGGGCAATTTTCAGAGTGTGTATGTTGGAGTGATCGATACCTCTGTAAAAAGCCAAGCGACACGACCACCGATTCAAAAATCCGGAGTTTCCTGCGTGAAGTTCGGCGACGCGTTCGCGACTTTTCAGAAAACGCGTTCAACTTTGTCAAAAGATATCTGACAAAGTCGAGAACACGTGGAGGCCATCATCGCAACTACACGTCTTTAGCCGACAAGCGCAAAGTTCGGCGACGCTTTCTCTGCTTTTCAGAAAACGCGTGCAACTTTGTCAAAAGTGGCGCTCGTTCAGAAATCGAAGAGGCGTCGTTCAGAAATCGAAGAGGCGTCGTTCAGATATCGAAGAGACGTTTGTCGACAAGGGTAAAAGAACAAGACCACCACTTGCTATTAAGAAATCCCTATACATGTCGACCTTCGTCTCTTATGGCAAGGCAGACCTGAAGAAAATGCCCAACTCTTCCTCACCTCTGAGGGCGCACTCCCAGCAAAGCCTCTCGAAATACACAATTCTTCTTCTTCCTTTGAGAAAACCTATTCAACCTTTGAAGATACCAGATGCCTGGAGTACAGATGACCCAGGAGGAAACGATAGATTGAAGCATGTGCTGATTCATTCACCGCTTCTTCAAAAGCAAAGGTATCTCATATCATCAAGGGCGAAAGCATAGGTATCTCATATCATGCTTTTTCCCTATCTTTTCCTTTGCCCTTGTTCTCACCTGCCAAGACAAGGACAGAGGAAGCAATATGTCGGAACCTCCACTCAAACCAGTTGCCACCAAGGAGTGAAGCACCATTTAAATGCAAAGGTTGCATTCAACTCCTGCATCGGAGGACAAATACTACAAGAGAAGATGTTAAACCTGCATAAGGAAATACCACTTCTGCAAAGGGGAGCAAGTAAGGCAAGCGAAAATGATACATCGAAGCATGTGGAGACAAGCACAACAAATATATGTGCTGATTCATTCGCTGCTTCTTCGAAAGCAAAGGTATCTCATATCATGCTTTTTCCCTGTCTTTTCCTTAGTCCCTGTTATTACTCGCATGGCAAAGTGAAAGAGAGCAGTCAACGGCACTTGGAGTCAGTCTTCCGATCTGGAACCAACTACCTGGAATCTATTCCTGATTGCTTACCTAGTATTGCTCTCGAGTAGTCATCTTCAACGGTTGATACACTGCCAGAGAAGGGACAAGGAAACTTCAATCTTTCCAACCCTCTTCAATACGAATTGGAAAGATTGAACAAAGAAACAGGTCAGCACCTCCACCTCGTACTTGCCTGCCATATCCTGAAACCGCTCGTAGATCTTCGGGGGGAGACCAAAAGAATCCTGTTGCCCAGTTCAAGAGTAGCACAAAGGAAAATCAACGATTGGAGGAAACCAGAAAATCTTCCAGTCGAACTCAAGATCAAGCCTCAATGGCCCTTGAAGAAATCACAAGTCCGATTCAAAATCAAGTGTTCACCACCTTTGAATCAAATTCAACTCCAGATAAAAGGAGTAAGTTCAGACCTTCGGAGGAGACCAAAAGAATCTTCCAGCCCAATTCAAGATTAAGCTTGTGGGAAATCAACGATTGGAGGAAACCAGAAAATCTTCCAGTCGAACTCAAGATCAAGCCTCAATGGCCCTTGAAGAAATTTCCAGCTCAATTCAAGATCAAGCCTCGACGGCCCTTGGGTTGACATCTACATTAAGGGACTTCAAAACGCATCTTCTACACGTGACAAGCACATGTCAACGACGCGCCTTGAAGTGGGGGCATTTGTAGACATCGAAATTTCGGTGAAATGAATGTTAACCAATAATTAAAATTTCAACGCTCACGTGTCACATAAATTTTACATGTAGCGTGTGACTCAACAAAAAATCGAAATAAATTGGAAAGGTCATCAAATAGGACACGTGTCAATATCTGGCAGAAATGATTTATTTCATCTGATTATTTAAATCCAAAAATCAAGTTTTGGAATTCTATAAATAGGAGGCCAAGGCATTCATTTCAGGGAGGAAGGAAAAGAAAAGAAGGAAGAGGGAAGAAGAGAAAGAAAGAAGGAAATTTACATCACACCAAAACCTTGAAGCTTTGAAACTCTAAAGCTCTCAAGCAAATCCCGAAGGATCAAGAAAACACTCTTCGTTCTTCGTCAAATCCTCCTTCAAAGGTCAAGCCCCAACGGCCTTTGAAGAACTTCCACCGACTCAAGATCAAGCCCCGACGGCCCCTTGAAGAAAGTGTTCATCGTTCATCATCCGTTCATTCAAGATCAAGCCCAAAAGCCCTTGAAGAAATCCACACAACCATTATTCAAGATCAAGCCCCGACGGCCCTTGAAGAAAGTGTTCATCGTTCATCATCCGTTCATCCTAAGATCAAGCCCCAACGGCCCTTTGGATCAACAACCTCAACAAATCCACACATCCAATCGTTCTTCAAGATTAAGCCCAAAAGCCCTTGAAGATCCGCTCATCCATCAACCTTCAAGATCAAGCCCAAAAGCCCTTGAAGATCCGTTCATCAACTGTTCATCCCTAGATCAAGCCCCGACGGCCCTTTGGATCAACAGCTCATCCACAAACCAATACCCTACGAAGATAGAATCAGAGGATCAAATTACAAAGAGATTGTAACCCCAAAATCATTAAACATAAAATATATTTTGTACACGGTATTCTTGTTTCTTGTTTCAGGAACTTTTCGTGTTTACAGTGATGATTCAGAACAGTCTACAGGCTTGCAATCAAGCAAGCCTATCGCTGTCAACGGGTTAAGACATACTTCATCTAGGTCACAAATAGGGATAAAAACACTTTAAAATACTTGCAAGAGTACAAGGTTATCATAGTATAGCAGCTCAAGTAATGTCGGTCTCCACAGGAATTGAATGAATAATTTGTTTTTAAACTAATTCTTAGTTAATTATTTGAAACAAGGTTTGGAAAATGTTGATTTTGTGACCTAAAATATTAAACACAAATTTTAAAATAAAATAATTAAAGAAATTAGCAAAGTAAAGCAAACAAAAGGGAACGTTTTGAAAACCAAATTGTAAAAGCCTAAGGTTTTGTTGTCACCTTAACAATCCTATGTAAATTTACAAATTACTTGTACATGCAACTTTGAAGGTTAGGTTTTCGTAATGCATATTCTCCTCACGATATTCAAGCAAGAACGTATATCTAACATGCAACCCGTGTGTGATATTCATATCAAATATAAACATAAAAGACTCATTAAGTTTTATGAAAACCCTTTGAAAAACTGACCCCTAAGAGCGTGGTTTTCGCTTTAAATGAAATTACGATTATCAATCATAAGAAGCAATAATTAATCCTCCAGTGATATTATGACCGACTTGCATCCGATTACTTATCTAAACATCCTAATGATGGCTAAGCATTAAGATATAAAGACGGTTTAAACACAATGATTAATAATTCAAAGTATACATGCACAATATCATAAGTAATTGAATAAATATTACATATACATGCTAAGGCTCGTGGTCTCGCCCCAGCAAATGGAAATTAATTACAAACCATTGTAAAACTTATTAAAATAGAAAAAAGATAGAATACACCTTGTAAATAAACTTGAATTGTCAAAAGCTCTCTAAACCGAATTCTCTAACACTCTGTTTGGATGAAGAAATTTAAGATTACTAAAGAATTTTAAATGAAAGAAATTGAAATGACATAATTAAATTTTGTAGAATTTGTAAATTTTATTGTTTGGCTACTTTTCAAGAACAATAGAATTTGAAATGGTATTTGTTATTTTTAAACTCTCACCCAGAAATTTAGAAAGGACAAATATTTACATGGAATTTAAATTTAGGAATTGGAGGTCTCAAATTCCAAGTTTTTCCCCAAGCGGAAATTCTAAATTTCTATGTTTATGAATCTAAACAAAGGAATTGGTGCATGTTAATTTATAAATTCTGACTTTTATCAAAATCCCAAGTTTATTTTCCTCATCCAAACATAATGTAAATTAATGCATTCTCTCTCTCTCAACCCTAATGGCTAAATAGCCTTATTTATACTACTAAAAAATAAAACCCTACCTAGAAAAGGTCTTAGAATAAAACTAGGAAACAAAATAAATTAAGATAAACTAGGAAACAAAATCTTAAATTAACTAGTAAAATTCACCAAAATCTGCACAGCCATGTTTTGAACCCACATCTACTCCAAAACTAGCCCAAAATAGCTAGATTTAAAGCTTGAGATATTTTGAACACTTCTCCAGAAGGCCATGAACCCATCAGATGTCATCTTGGGTTTCAAAAATCGCAATTAAGCCTAAAAACTTCATTTTCCAACACCACGTACTGCTTCTTTATTTCATGCTAGAAATAAACCGCTTGGTGGAAAAATCTGATATTTTGATACGATCAAGGTGAGAGACTCACGAATGTCCTTCAATTGAAATTACTCCAAAATTCATCCATTTGATCACGTTTTGCCCCAGGGGAAGTCAAAAATCTTATATTGAAAATACAATTAAAAGTATCAAATTCTTTCAAATTAATAATCAAAATAAACTAAGATTGGAGTAAAATATTAAGAAGCGGCACCCCTGCAAAGTCAGAACAAGTATATAATATAATATTGACTCATCAACAACTGCATCGCTTTCTTCAATGTGCATACCATCTTGATTTGTATCCATATATAGTAGAGAAAATAATTATAGGTGTTCAATTTTTTAATAAGCCGTTTTGACCTGCATCCACATCATCATTTCAATTTCCAACTCATCATATTACATAATTTTTAAAGAAAATAAAGATTTTGCCTTCCTAAAATCAAAAGACAAGAAAAAATGATTTATAACTTCAGATAGAAACAAGCAAGTGTACCCGCGTGTTGCTGCGGGGTTTAGAAAATTGTTGAAAATGTAGGAAGTGTGGAAAATATATGTGTTCAGGAGTAGTGTTTATATACATATATTATATTCATGTGTTCTGGTGTTCTTTACAAATATATATATGAATATAAATATTCATGATATTGCATTTAAAATAATTAATTACTTACCAAAAACAATACTACACAATGAGTGAGGATTATATCCCTCTAAAATAACTAACTCACTAACTGCATCTTGACACTACACTGAGATGGTTTAATCTTGTAACACATGCTACCATCTTCATATGACATGGATTGAACCTCACAAACATATAGACAAATCATGTGACACTTGGAATCACCTTAACTCTATATACTCAACAAATTGAACCCGAAAACAGAAGGCCTTGAATTTCGGTGAAGTATCAATAAGCTGTCCACAAAGTAGGGTGACCAAAGAACATATATAAAAGCATACTAAAAATTGATATACCTCCAAATTCTCGTGGAAATAATTGATTTCAAGTGCCTGACCAATTATGGATGCTTTCTTTCCCACACAGTGCTTAACAATCCATGAACCCTGAGGAGAGAAGAATCAGTTAGAAGTTAAACCTTGAGTTTCATATGAATCATCCCCCTTGATAAAACTCTGTAACAAGGGTGTATCTTCAAATGGAGAATTCATCGTTTAGTATAGTGCCAAACCACAAGTAGTTGAACTTGAACCTAGTTCACATAGATAATTTGGTAATTAATGGCAGGCGACAGGGAAAAACTGCAAAGAATAATAGAAAAACCCATGAAAGATAGATTTACCTAAATGTTCACAATAAAGAAGAATTTTCTCCTACCATGTGCTGCATATTTCAACAAAAGGATTGCAAAAACTATGTAAAATGAAAATTACAGCCATCTTTGTTCCAATTCAATGTTTTTTTTGTTAGCCCCATATGCGAAGTGGTTAGGAAAAATCTTAGTAATAAAAAGAAAAAAAAATTCAAATCAAATCCTCAAATAATGAGATTCTACCTGCAAGGCCTCCAATATCATCTTCACGTGACATTCACTCCTAGATGCCAACTTGATCATCTTCACAACGCAAAAACTTAAATTAAACACAAAATTAAGGTGCTTTCAGGGACATTCATAATGTGACAGTCCGTCCCAAATTATTTGTACCATAGGTGTGAAATAATGATTTTGCCCTTGGTTGTTAGTTGCCATTGTGGGGTGTTGTTTAGTTGTTTCTTTTTGGTTGTTGACTCATCCAGGACCACACACCCACACACACACCCGTGGACCTTTCTCTCTCTCTTCTCTCTCGGACTTTCTTCCATTTCCGTCAAAGTGTACGGATAAACTTCCTTTCAACCATTGCACGCACAGATCGACGTCTAGAAGGTAAGATTCAAACTCCTTGCAAGTTCCTGAGTTCATTTATACCATTTGTGAGACTTGAAACCTTCGAAAACCTCAAGAACCCTAACCCCAGATTTCATGCACTATTCATGCACACATGATCATGAAGTTTTTAGGAGTTTTTAAGGTCATAGGGAGCTTTAGAACACTCTCACAAAGCTCGAAGAAGCATTTTGGAAGAAATTGGATGTCGGGAAGCCCAGGTTCAATGAGTTGCAAGTTTGGCCGGAATATCGAGGTTTCTCCCGCGAGATTCCGTGAATTTCAGGGCTTGAAGGTGGTAAGATTTTGTTCTACTAATTGTAAGCTTTATTTTGGCACAAATTTCATGAAATTTGGATGAAAAACGACTGAGACATAAAGGTTTAAAGTTTTTCCCAGTTTCCGACGACTAGCCGGAGAAGAAAGGGGAATATTCCGTTAATCTTAACGGAATATTCATAACTGCAGTTAACGGCGTCAGGTTAGTTTTAACGAAATATGCTTGCTTTTGGACGAAATATTCCTTAATGCCGTTAGGGTTTCCACACGTGTGCCAGGAACATGCCCGCGCGTGGCCGACTCGTCTGGCTGTGCCTTGGCCGGTGGGTGGCGGCCCGTGGGTGATCAGAAAATTATTTTAAAAATATAAGGATGTTCGTGAGGTTGAGTAGATCACGTTGGTATATTCAAACACCCCATTTGAGCATTGTATGAGAAGTTATTACCTAGTGTTGGTTATGTGCTTTAAATTGACATTTTTATAGTTGTTTCGCATATAGGTGAGACCTATCCTGAAGATGAGCGCAGTCACTCAAGGCTTGGGGGCTACAACCCTTCCACATACCAGTGAGTGGGCTTTTGGTTTTCCGTATATACCTATATACTTGAGAATTTTTCCCAAAAAATGAAATTGAATGTTTATATGTTTTCAAATGCCATGCAAAGTATCTGCCTATTTATTTATGCATTAGTAGTTGCATATATGTATGTTTGGTGTTGGGGACGCACAGGTAAGTGCCAGGTAAGTTATAATTTATGGTTGTGAATTAGTGGTTATGTAAGATGCATTAAGAGCTCATAAACCTGCACCCCAGTGTTAGTGCTCCTGCCCAGAGTTATGGCACAGTCCTTCATGTGATGTTCACCTCCCGCGCCACACGCTCATCTTGGATCCAAGTTAGGTGCACAGTCTTGTCATACAGACCACTTTAGGTGGTTCCAACTCGTGTGCAGGTATAGTTGTTGAGATGTGGATTCCAGCTTTAGATTCAGCCGCACAGATCACGTTAGGTGACTCCGGCTGACATATCATTTGCATTGATTGATATCACCTGGTTTACTTATACTTTATGCTGAGAAATTCGTCATGGCATAATTATGAATGTTGTTATTCAAAGCATGATTTCGATATATTCATATATTCTATTTTCTAGGAAATTATGCAGGTTTTACAGATAGGGGTTAGAACTTTTGAGAATGAAATGATTTTGAAAAGCTTTGTTTTTGCCCACTCACATTTTCTGTTTTGTGCCCCTCTAGGTTTTAGGTAGAAGCGCTTTGGTGGATCACGAGGACTTTGACGGTGGTTCTGACAGAACATCACAAATGTAGGATCACCTTTGGGTGTTGTGTAATTAGTATTCGTCCTACTAGACTGCACTTAGGCTTTTTGTGCGCTGATTATGTTTATCACACTTAGCCTTACACTAGCATATTACTTAAACTAGTTTATCTAGTAGTTTGGTTTTTATTTATTTGTAATTGTTTTATTAATTATAATTCCGCACTATGCACATGGCTACGTCACTCTCGTATGACGGCCAGCACGCCTTGATTTCGGTCGGGGTGTGTCACATAACCTCAAGCTATACTCGGTAACATAGAACTAGTTAATTCATAATTTCAAGCCACATCACCCAAAACAGGATTGTACTTCATGCTAGATTACTTTATGCACAACAAATACCTTAACAAAACAGATAGGCATGTTATACTAAAAGCAATTAATTGAAACCATTGAACAAAAAAGAGCCAAAGCAGATAAAAACTTAGAATTTGAAGAAGTATTTTTTATGACATGAGCCATCAATTCGCAAACTTTTTATATGTTTATCACATCATAGGCTTACAACAGACTAAAAGAAGGAAATTTGCATGTTATCTGTAAAAGTATTTACAGATTAACGTGTAATTCAACATATAAGTAGGTGCTAACCTATCGTACAGGCCGCATTAGGCAACTCCGACTCGTAGGTGACCCACGCATAGCGCTAGCTTTCATGTGATCATAGCACTAGAGCGTACATATTTACGCTCAGCCTGTCGTACAGGTCACATTAGGTGACTCCGACTAGTGTGCTAGCATAGACTGATGAGCAATAGGTCCAGTCATATAGGTCACATTAAGGTGACTCCGACTGGCATGTTAGTTTAGATTAATCTCACACCTGGCTTACATTTATTATTGCTGAGATATTGTGGCATGGCATGCTTCTATTTTTACTGCACCTGTGCATTCATTCTTCGTACCTACGTAATATTATTTTCTGGAAACTATACGGGTTTTACGGCGAGGGGTTATAACGCTTTCAAAAGGTTTTTATTATAACTTTATTTTCAGGCCCACTCACCCTTATTTTTCACCCCTCCAGGTTCTAGTAGCAGAGTTTTCGTGCCGACAAGGATTATCGACAAATCTTGGGGTAGATGATTACCATTGATGGTATAATTCTCACCTTATTTTACTGTACTGTACTTATGCTCTGTCATCACGTGTGAAATGGGTTCATACCTGCTCAACACACACTCTTGTACTCAGGCACTTTTAGGTTTAAATTTATTCACATTTTCCACATCAATACACTTTATGGCTTCGTCACCTTCCAGGTGTCGGCTAATACAGCTCGATTCGGAGTCCTAGTGGACATCCCAGGTCGGGGTGTGTCACTCAATCTCAACTGGGTTTCCCAGTTTGAGATTGTATGACTCGTTCAATGCTATTTTGAGTCATCTGCTTGAAAAAACACAACTGCAAACTATATGGAAAGGCTGGAATAGGTCCTTCCATAACTTGCCAAAAATGAAAGGAAAAGCTGAAAGCAGTTCTCAAAGTACTTCAATCAGACATTAGCTTTTAAAGATTGAAAGTTAGAAGCAAACAACTTTTCCATCATTCTCTTGGGTGTGTAAAATGGCAAAATGAGTATCTTCTTTGCTCAATTGCTATCAACCCGTCTCCAATTTTGTCAACTCATTCAACTTGATCTGGGTAAATAATTCTTCATTGCTCTGTCACTTGCAGTTTGGAGTAGTGTGTAATAGTGGAGTTGTTCATCTTTCTATTTCCAGCTTCTAACTCCTACTAATGGTTCAAAATCATGACACCCTTCCTCTGCCACTAACAGTATCCTCACAAAGAACAACCTTCTACAAAGAAGTCGTAGCACACCCTCATGCCGGTTACAACAATTGCTTGCCGGATTTACCGTCAACAACGTCATTCAACATTGGCTTCGGCGTTTAATATTTACATAAACAGAAAATTAACAAACTATAGTGTGGCATTGGCCTTAACTATAGTACCACATGATCGCCCTTTGTGGATTTTACCATAAACAACTTATCTTAACAAAGGCATCGGCCTTCACAATTTCAACAACAGAAAATCAACATCTATGTACCCTTCGTGGGATTTACCTACTCATAACACGGGATTACCCTTCATGGGATTTACCGTCAACAACTTCTTCAAACTTCATTTTTTTCTAAGACATGTATAACCGGACTTACAATAGATACGTGCTAACAACTGTGCTAGTCATACTCGACATTATAGGCTGCGATAAGTGAAAATATTGAACAATCTTCACGAACATCACACTTCTCATACCCAAGAATCCATATCAATTTCTCCAAACATATCACGAGACTGAGCAAAATTTTAGTAGCAATCCAAAGCAACAATCTTGAACCCAAGTATTAGACACAACTTGAAGAAGCCAGAAAAACTCACAAGAAAGATGACTTCATGCGACAAACTAATTGAGTTACACAAACACATTTAGTCATCAAATCTTTCAAGAATTTAAGAGAGATAAAGTTTGAGAGAGAAAAACAGAAGTCTCTATCAATCTGGAAGCCAAAAATACGTGAAGATGGTGGTGAAAGACAAAGACAAGATGCCAAATAAGGTCCTCCTGGAAGCTGCCCACGAAGAGAAGCTTGCTTCACTGAGCAAGGAAAGATTGATGCACTCTTCCCCAAGATTATCCACCAAAAGGTAGACCACCCAAGGTACCATTGCCTTCTGCCAAACAAGCAGCTCGTGTGCATACCATAAACTGGTCAAATATATCACTTTGCAGAAACGAAATTTCATTGACGCATAAGATCGAACACGTGATAGGCAAGAACCCATTAGGAAGAAAGAAGACACAAATTCTAGATTTTAGCTAATAAGAATTGCAAGATTTTGGTGAAGCAGCAAAAGATTATGAGGAAAAACCCAAATTCCGATGAAGACCAAATGTCAATGACCGATTCCAATGAAGGTTAAGGGCCTATTTCTGGAAATACCTCCGACTCCAGATGAGACCAACGCTCACTGTAAACCTTCATATGCGGACTTCATAGTAACTTTTGAGCTGGGAATTTTGTCAAACACTTGGAGTGCATAAGTGACATATATTTCATTGGTGGCGGTTTGCAAACATCAAAAGCCAATGGTGGTCTGTGAATGGCCTCGCTGTCTACGAATGACAATCCGGTGTCGGAAAGAAATCAACCCAGAAAAAAAAAATCAACCTAGAAGTAATAGAACGATTGCTGAAGCATTGAAAAACTTATCGGAATATCTAATGAAAATGTGTAGAGAAACTAAACTAGAAAAAAAAATGAAAACAGCTAAGAAGTGGAACCACCAAAATCCATGGTGCGAGCCTGATGGCTCTGATACCATATTAACTACATTGAGAAAGAATCATAGGGCAATAAGGAATGGAGGAAACTGAAGAATTAGACAGAGAAACAATTGAAAGAGAACAAGCAGCTCAAAATGCTTTTGATTATTTAATCTGTGCTTTACAAATGAGATATAACCACACTTATATAACTTGCAGAAGGCACACGTGCCTTAAGCTAAATGTTAACAGACTCGACTAACATTTTAACAAACTTTAATAGCTTTAACAATCATTTAACAAACTCTGCTGAGGTGACCTTTACTACTGATGCTGATGTGGTATTGATACTTAACATCTTCCAACCTCCCTACACGCCCCTTGCCGACGGAATACTTCCAGGATACCACGGTCCATGGTTATCAATCTTAACCATCGCATCTCTAAACTCACTCACTTGCCCCCTCCACAACTCCAAAGCCTCCGTTGGATTCCACATTGTCCCACGAAAAACTATAACGTTTCTAACCTTCCAAATTCGCCAAAGACCAAAAACAAATTCTTGCAAAAAATCGTCCTTGGCATCCATATCATGAACCCGTAGACATACATTTTTCCAGCAGACTCGAAAGTCGCTACCCAAAATTGCAAGGGAATCAAGATGAAGAGGTGAACCAAACCAAAACATGCGACTAAACTCACACCTAAAGAAAAGGTGTTCCTCCGTCTCGTTCGCAGATCCACAGAGCGCACAAGCTTTCTCAATATTCATACCTCGTCGTACCAAATTCCGTTTCATCACAAGCGAGCTATTACACCCTCTCCAAACGAAGAACTTCATTTTATTGGGCACAGTCTAAATATTATATGTTCTTTCTAAATTGTGGAATTTAAATTTCTTAAGTGGTGGCGTACTTATTGCCAATATTGTATGGATTTACATTTATCTATCCTCATCTATGATTACTTTTTGAATAAAACCTTGTTTAAGATTAAAAACTAATTTCAATCATTGGCATTTAATTGTAATTTTTGAATATTAAATAAGTTGTAATAATTATTGAGTTTTTTATTTGTAGGTTATATGACACACCCCGACCGAAATCAGGACATAGTGGCCGTCACGCGAGAGTGACGTAACCATGTGCACAGCGCGGAAGCTAAGAATAGTAATAAAGTATGAATAAATAAAAACCAAGCTATACACTAAGTAGATAACATACATGTGCAAGCGTAAGTGTGAAAACAATATTCAGAGCACGGAAGACCTAGTGCAGACCGGGGAAAATAAACACACCCAGAGATGGTCCTACACTGGTGATAATCTGTCAGATATGCCGAGAATTCCTCGAGAGCCACCAAAAGAGTAATCCAACTAGAACCTGAAGGGGCGCAAAACAGAAAGTGTGAGTGGGCAAAAACAAAGCTTTTCAAAACCATTTCAATAACAAAAGTTCTAACCCCTCGCCGTAAAACCTGTAAAGTTTCCCAGAAAATAGAATATGCACATATATATAAAACATGCTCAGAAATATGCCATGTCAAATGCCTCTAAATAAAATGCAAGTACTCAGGTAATGTTAATCAATGCCATGTAATCTGTCAGCCGAAGTCACCTAACGTGACCTGTACGGCTGAATCTAGAGCTCAACTCCACAACTCACTAACTATACCTGCACACGAGTCGAAACCACCTAAAGTGGTCTGTACGACAGGACTGGGTGTAAATAAATACGCTCAAGTGCTACGATTACGTGAAGACTGGGCGAGTAATCGCGGGTCACTTACGAGTCGAAACCACCTAAAGTGGTATGTACGACAGGACTGTGCACCTAACTTTGATCCAAGATGAGCGTGTGGTGCAGGAGGTGAACATCAAGTGAAGGACTATGCCCTACTCTGGGCGGGAGCATTATCACTAGGGGTGCAGGTTATGAGCTCTCTATTTATCTCAAATCACTACTAAACACAAACATAAACCATAACTTACCTGACACTTACCTGTGCGTCCACAACACCAAATATATATATATGCAACAACTAATGCATGATTAAATAGGCAAACGCAATGCATGACATTTAAAACATATAAACGTTTCATTTCATTTTCTGGGAAAGTCATAAGTATATAGGTATATACGGAAAACCAAAAGCCCACTCACTGGTATGTAGAAGGGTCGTAACCCCCTTGCCTCGAGTGACTGCGCTCGTCCTCGAGACAAGTCTCACCTATATGCGAAACAACTATAAAAACGTTAATTTAAAGCACATAACCCAAACTAGGTAATAACTTCTCATACAATGCTCAAATGTGGTGTATGAATACACCGTCGTCTTCTTTGGCTAACCTCTGGCACCATCACCGTCGCCGGAAAACCGGGAAAATTTCTAAACTTCATTTCTCACTTGTTTTTCACCCAAATTTCATGAAATTGGTACCAAAATGAAGCTTACAACTAGAGGAACAAAACCTTACCACTTTCAAGCACTAAAATCAACGGAATCTCGCCGGAAAAACCCCACCAACTCCGGCCAAACCTACAACTCACAATCCCGACGTCCAAAACCTTCAAACGAACCACCCCGAGCTTCCTAAGGACCTCACCAAGCTTCCTACAACCCTGAAATTCCCAATAACACATGAATTTACGTGTGCATGAACAGTACCTCGAATTGAACATCTCAGGTTCGACGTGAAAACGAAGGTATCCTTACCTAAAATGGGTATGTTTGAACTCGTATGAAGCTCACGAACACAAAGGTATAAGTCTCCACCACGATCTACCACGTTTTCGAAGGGTTTGATCTTGTCCGTACAAAGAAGAAAGGAAAGGGAGAAAGAGACAGGGATACGGGATAGGGAAAGGATGAGAATGAGTGTGGATGTGTGTGTGGTCCAAAAGCAACCAACCAAAACCCCAAAATAACCACACAACAAAACAAAACCACTAGGGGCAAAACCGTCATTTTATCGCTACGGTACGAAAAATCCAGGACGGGCTATCACATTATATTGATTCCCATATTTCCCATAAATAATAAAAATGTTATTTATCATTGGTAGTTATTATTAAGTTCCCATAATAAGAAAAGTCATATATTATCACATATTTTTCGTTGTGTGTGAATTTCTCCATATATATGTATATGCATATTACGTACATATGTATGTTATAGAAACTATAGTTACGTACCGATACATTTGAACTGAAAGTTATGTACCGATACATTCGTACCTAAATTTACATATGGATACTTCTGTACCTATGAGAAAAATAAGGAATCTAAAGTTATGTACAGATACTTTTGTACCTATGAGTAAAATAAGGTACTTAAAGTTATGTAGCGATCCTTCCGTACCTTTGAATAAAATAAGGAACCGAAAGTTATGTACCGATATAAATTGGTTTTGTTTTGTTGTTGAACTTTTTTAATAATTAACAATTTGAATTTTGAATTAATTTTTTATCTATTAATATGATTGGAGCACAAAAAATACATTAGTTATGAATGGGTAAAGAATTTCAAATGGTAAGTTTATAAATAATAAATGTGGTATAATTACTTAAATATGGTAAGTTTAAAAAATATGGACTTATATTAGATTTTGAAAACCATTCAAGTTAAAATCTAAAAACAATCTTATTGAAACCTTAAAATCTAAAAACCCTTTTAATTATTTTAAATGTATAAATCACGTTTTCTACAATTCCTATATAATATGAAATATGTTTCATTCCAAATATGTGCAGAAAATTGAATAGCAATTGCTGTTTCAGAAGCACCTCAGTAAAAATTGCTATATATACTATATAACTCCTCTTTGGAAATTCCGGTCCGATCCTGAAAGAACATATTGATATCTTGTTTCCGATGTAATTTTTCCCAAAATCACTAACATCAAGTCTAGTCGTATTCCTATTCACTTGTAAGTAAGAAGTCTTAGGTTCGATTCTCGTCCAAAGTCGAATTTAAACCACATTATTGTTAGCCCATTGTGAGGTTAAGTCCACCTCCTCCCCTCAGTATAGATAATATCGTTTGTTCAAAAAAATATTATTTTTCTACTATATTGCTTCCGGTCGAATATCTGACTCCGCCTATCACCTTATTCTGCTTCCATCATCTCTTTCAAGAACCCACGAGTAGTGTAGTTTAGCACTCTTGTGTTTGATAAAATTTTCATTGTGCCCGGGACATGAATAGTGTAGTATGTATCATTATATAAATAGTGAAATACTCTATACCTTATATTTTAAATTGTTAATTTTTTAACACAAGTATGTGACCATTTATATAACGTGCGATCTACTATCCTATCCCACGTTCCTCCGAATACGTAGGAAAGTCTCTCTTTTGCACCTATTAAACACTCGCCTACTTGCTTGGTATAAAATTTTCAATTATTCAGCGCCTCTGACTCCGACTCAGTGGGTCACTTCGAAAAGTCTCTTTCTTCCTTCGCTTTCATTAGCGATCACTGCACTCTTGGATGGCACCCTCTAAGCTTTTACTCTTCTCCGTATACTTAGCCCTATCATTCACCGGAATTACGGCATACCCACCCCCTCCAGACGACGGCGCTTCTGATTCTGCTCAGGAGGTTGCAGATTCGTCTCTGGCACTCCAACTTCAGCAACTCAAGTCCAGAGTTTCACTTCTAGGTGACCATTTTCAAAGTTTTAGGCTTTGTCATTGCAATCATCATATATATATATATATATATATATATATATATCTATATTATGAATATTGAATGGGAATTGAGTGTATAGTAAATTTGCAGTTCCATACATTAGAATTTTAAATGGCATTTGGTTTGTAATATGGTTTTAATTCCCTTTATATTTATAATTAATGATCATATGTTCTGTATATTTGTACTTGGATTGTAGGAAAATAAACTTTATTTGACTAATTGGGATTTGAAAATGTGAATCGATTCGTTGAGCGTATGGGTAGAGGTACAGTTTTTCGTTTTCTGGAAACCAATTCGAAAATGCAGATTGATCAGTTAGTTTCATTCGGTTTTTCAGAGCCCGAAAGAGGTGAAGAAATTGTTTTTAGTACGAGTGAGTTCTACATTGCCTCTTCTGCATACATTCCGTTGTATTTCTAGTGTCACTGCATAGGATGTCTTAGACTCCTTTCCCTTTTGGACTGAGATAGTGTCTCTTATAAAAAATAAGACTGACTACAGAACCCGATTGATTGATAATGTAGTAAGTGCAGTTACTTGACCCCTTGTTATTGTACATGATTGGCTGCTGTTTTACATCACTATTTTGTCTGTTTTAGTGACGTTGGTATTCTCATGTTGTTGAAGAATCACGCATTGATGACAAAAACCGTGAGCTGAGAAAAAAGGATGAAAGTATTAAACTGATGGAGAAGGTTATTCAAGAGAAATCAAATAGCATTGCTTTGTTACAAAGTGCTATAGAGTCTGTCCAGGTAAGGGTTTTATTTTTAAAATGTTTTTCAGTTCAATGCAAAGTATTTCTCAGATACTGTATAGTTCAGTTCATTGAGGTGTTAAATCATGAAGCCATGGTTTGGTTCCCATGGTATGGAAAGTGATTGAGACATTTTTTTTCTTAGTGGAAATATATGTTTTTGAGAAGTAAGTCATTGTTAACAATATTGAGCCTTGACTGGAGGGTCCATTTCTGTTTTACTCATCCTTTCTAGTCAACAACTGGAGTGTATAAATGTATTAGACTTTGTGAAGCTCCATTATGTCTCTATGTAAACAATCCGCCTCTCTTGCTTGCAAAAAAGAAGCGCTCTCCAAACCCCATTTGAAAAGATAAGGGTTGATCTGTTTCTTTTTCTTTTGGGAAGGGAAGAAAACCTTTAGATGTTGTCGAGCTTGGAGATAAACCACATGTGCAGGCTGGTGGGCTTGAGAAGCAGATTAGTTTTCCAAAAACTAGACCTAACCTGAGTTTCATGCTGTCTTACATGGCTTAGTCTTCATGAAAGGTTAAAAGACTTAGAGAGGACATTACTGTGCAAAATAAGAAAAGAGATGAACTAGAAGCCCGAGCAAGTGTAGCTGAGCAGAAAATTCAGGAACTGAGTATAAAATTAGAAAATGTAAACTAACCGTGCTTATTTCTTGTTTCTTGGAAGGCCTATGTTACTGTTTCTGATTGAGTAGTTATATTGTTTTATTCTGTAACTGTTGTTTTCCTTTTCTAGAAAACAGATGGTTTGGTGCTTACAAATTCACCCTTCTGATAGAATCAGATTTACTGATAGTATTGGACTACTCGTGCAATTATCACATCTAATTTAGCTTGTCCATATACGGTGAAATTATTGGTCCATTTTACAGTTTTTGGTTATAGCTGAAAAAAAGGTTTGTATTGCGCCAAACAGATAATCTTAACAGACAACCTTTGATACAAATCAAAGGAAACTAATGAGTAGCCAGTAGTCAATACCATCTCCATAATCTTATAAATTAAGCCAAAATTCAGAGCTATCTTATTTGAAGTGATGCTAGTCTGCGATCAAGGTCCTATATGGCATAGTGTATACTGATAAACAGCTATCGACACTTCAAATGTAGAAGCTGTTTTCTCTTAGGATTTGATGTTATTTTGAATTGTTTTGATTAGTTCTGAAGGCTTTTAAATATCTGTGGAGTTGTAGATCAGATATCCCTTCATTTGTGGAGTTCTGCGATCAAGGTCCTACATGGTGTATACAACTAGACAATCTGTAATCAAGTTTAATTTTCCATGGGTGCAAAATTTCTTTGTCAAAGCGGACTTTAGTGTAATTTAATTGGCCAATTTAATCTCTCTATCTATTCTTTTTCAGCTTCGAAAAGTAAATGATGAACAGAAGACTGGAATTCGGAAAACTGAACATGATCTTCAAGTTGCAGAGGTTTGTTGTCCGTTTATTTGCTACCTGAAACTATCAATTGCTACATGGTATTAATTTTTTTGATATCTCAGGAAGAAATGGTGAAGGAGAAGTTTGGCATTTCTTCAATATCTGAAGATTTGACTGAGGTAAGGAAATGGTAATGCTATAATTTTCTAATGCCTGCTGTTGTTGGCAACGTTGTTGTTATCACTTTAGGTTTAATTCTTGTGGCTTTACCTCTTTTAGTGTGACTAGTCAATTAGTAAATTTATCAATTGCCTAAAGGTGGATTCTGTTATGGCCCCGTCTCTATTAATAATTAATCATATGCAACTTTTAAGTTTGAATAACAGTGAAGCGTATCATGTTCTTGTTACCATTTACAAGTACTTTAAAATTAAGTTCACCATACTGCCAATAGTTAAATCCTGCTGTGACCCATGAACAGGTCCATGGGGGATGGCTTCCACATACATTTGGAGTTCATGTAGACTATTTTCAGGTAAATCCACGCAGATTAGTTGGATAACAATGTCAGTCTAATTTCATGACAAAGTATTTATGTGCAGACGTACATTTTGACTTACTGGAACGAGCTTGGAAGACCAGCCTTCAATCTGGGAATTGAAAAGGTGTGTCTGTGATATTCCAAACTTTATTTGTTGCACTTATCCAATAAAGATGTTCGCTTGCCAGGTGAATAAACTGGAATAGCCAAGTATTCATTTATTTGTTTGTCCTCAGGCCTTAAAAATGAAGGCTCGTGGTGAGGGTTGGACTGAGATCATCGTCAAAAGAATCAGAACAGTATGCTATCCCCAGCTCTTCTTCATATAATACAAAATACAAAGTGAGACACGAGTTGCGTTTTATGGGATTAAGTGGCAAAATTTGAGTTTCAAAACTCGAGTTCTGAAGAGGAGCATAAAGCAGCAACAGCCTATCTTACTAATAATTAAAATTTTGAAGTCATTAGACTCAGCTTTGGTGTTTGACATCTTTCTCTTTTCTGAACAATTAGTGTACAGTCAACTTTTCTATTTGTGATATTGAACCAAGTTGGCAACCTTTCTAATTCTTCCTCTTTTAATTTGAAGAACTGGATGCCAAGGTTGAAGAAACAGTCTTTGGAATTTAAAGCCTATCTTGAACCAAACATTCGATTAGTCACTGCAAAAACTGTTGATGTATATCGTTCATCAAAGAGTTCTATAGGACCACTTGTTTTCAAGGCACAAAATATGGCAGATCCTTACATTCAGGTAAGCCCCTCATGAGAACTTTTTAAATATATGGATTTGGTGGATGGAATTCTTTCTTATGGCATTTCTGTGTTGTGGCAGGAAGCTGAGAAATATACCAAGCCATACATTGATCCGGTTGCTATGGTGGCAAAACCACATTTAGATAAATTACATATTGCCTTGAAGCCGTATACCGAAATGGTACTCAATGCATATAGAAAAGTCACCACCACTACAACATTTTTGCATCATGAGGTATGAATTTTCTACTTTATATTTATATAAAACATTAGTACCGACGAATTCAATCAATTGATTTCGAAGCACGAGTGGAACATGCTATGCCTCTTGGACTTTTGAAAAATGATGCAGTTGGACATTATTTGACTCTGCTCACAGAACTGAAGGGAAAAAAAAAATATTCTTGGGAGGTGAGAACTTTGGTGAACACATTTTTTTGAAAGGAGTCAAACAATGAAGAAGGAGCTGATTTGGCTGATTTGGATCCCAATTTTTGTCTATCTGTTCATTACAGAGAAAGTGTTGGAATCTAAAGGTCTTCGCCTAAGTCGGTCAAAGACAGAGTATATGGAGTGCAAGTTCAGTGCAAACGGAGGCTCAAATGAATTAGGGGTGAGGATTGGAGATCAGGAAGTACCAAAGAGGGACTGCTTTCGCTATCTAGTATCTATCTTGGAAAAGAACGGAGAGTTGGATGGAGACCTCAACCATAGAATACAAGTTAGATGGATGAAGTGGAAGAGTGCATCCGGCGTGTTGTGTGACCATCGTATGCCACTGAAGGTCAAGGGAAAATTTTATAGGATGGCAATAAGGCGGACAATACTTTATGGCATGGAATGTTGGGCGGTGAAGCATCAACACGTACATAAAATGGGTGTAGCGGAGATGAGAATGCTTCCTTGGATGTGTGGGCACACAAGAAAGGATAAGATTAGGAATGAGGATATCCGAGGTAAAATAGGAGTAGCTAAAATTGAAGGAAAGAAGATAGATAATCGGTTATGGTGGTTTGGACATGTGAAACGAAGGCCTATTGACGCTCCGGTTAGAAGATGCGATTACGGGATAGAGGTTCATGGCCGAAAGGGTAGAGGAAGACCAAGAAGGACCTTGGAAGAGACTCTAAGAAAAGACTTAGAGTGCTTGGATCTAACAGAAGACGTGATACAGAACCGAGCGCAATGGCGTTCTAGTATTCATATAGCGGACCCCACTTAGTGGGAAAAGGCTTTGTTATTGTTGTTCATTACAGAGGAAACAGAGTGGAACAGTGCACAGATAAGCAAACATAAAAATCAAAAGGAGTGAATGCTTGCGTGATATACAATATTATTTCTTTTAGTACTCGCATGTTTTTAATTTAAACTTATAGATCTGGTTTAAATAACAGTAATTCCGGTGACTTGCGGAAATGAGCAGGCAAGTATTAGTCTCAGCACTTCTTTGTTTGTTTGGTTTCTTCCACATTGTTGCGTGCTAAAACACACTGTTTGTTGATGGCCAAATATAAGCTTTCATGGGCTTTTCATTTGTTTGAAAGCAGGGTACATCAGAATTGCTAATTTTCTGTTATGGGCAAAACCGCAAAAAATGAAAGGGCAATCATAAATTTGTATAGGAAAGGAAATCCAAATTCACGAGGAGTTGCGGAAATCTCAGTACTTATAAGTACCCCATATGAACTTGAATGTTTTTTTTTTTTTTTTTTTTTTTTTTTGTCAGTAACTTGGATTTTGCATTTATCTGGCACAGGTCAAAGAAATTCTAAAAAATAATGAGTTGACGCAACCTGTTGCAAGTATGGAACTGGCATGGTTTGCGGTATGTGCTTAAGTTGTATTCGGCTATCTGAAATATATCAAATTTCAATATGTAGCTGTCCTAACAGTTTTTCTTCTTCTTGTTCCCCAATTAATGTAGGCCACTGCATTACTTGCCCTGCCTGCAGTATTTCTGTTTAAGTTCTATTCGGCCATTTTCGGGTTAGTTTTATCCAGAGATCATCTTGTTTTAATAATACCAAATATATGGTTTCTTCTTTCCAATTCAACTATGATATCAGGTTTCAATTATGCAGAAAGAAGACAAAAAAGCGTAGTCATAGTTCCTATGTGAACCACACACGGCGTAGGCTGAAGCGTGCCCATCCTGGAAGTACTTGAGGTAATTGGATGCTTTGTAAATACTTCATTTTTCTAGGAATACTTATCCACAAGTAGTTCTGAAATATTTGAGAATGGTTTGATGTCATACTTGGTCGCATAGCTATGGTTTTATGGTATAAAGCTTATTTGCGCAAGATATTCCATCAAAGAATATTTCTTTTGTTTACTGGTAAAGCTGTGTATATCATTTTAATGCCTAATTTTTATGTGCACGTGGATCTACTAAAGTTGCAGCTCAATACTTTGGGGTGAAATCAATATTTGAGTTCAGGGGATCTAGCTGTGATAAGATTTCAGTCGACAATACATATGTTTAAAATAACAATAATCATTTCCCTTGATAAAATTCCAAAAGGTCTTGTCGGAATTGTCACTGATACACAGCTCAAGGGAAATTGTATTCTGTTTCTTATAGTTCCTCATAGTCATTGTTTTATTACATTTCCAGTATAGATAGACAGAATGTGCATAATAACTAAGGTCTGCGCAGTTCTTGTGCATCTTCAGTAAATGTTAACTCAAAATTGTGAGGAGCAAATATTGGGAGATTAACATGATGCTTTTTTTTTTTTTTCAGATGTTAACATTTCTCATGTTTGCGTCATTATATATTCAAGTTTGGTGTGATTTGGTATCCTTCTTTCTCTCTACTTGTTGAGGGAACCTCACTTGATTTTTGGTTTTCAATTGCAAAATATAGATGAGCATACTTATCCACAAGTAATTCTAAAATCTTTTAGAGAATGGTTTGATGTCATTTTTGGTCACATAGCAATGGTTTTCTGGTCTAAAGCTTATTTGCCCAAGATATTCAACAACAACAACAAAGCCTTATCCCACTAAGTTGAGTCGGCTATATGAATCCTAGAATGCGACTGCGCTTGGTTTTGCGCCGTCTTCCATAAGTTCCAAGTACTTCATGTCTTTTCTTAAAGTCTCTTTCCAAGTCTTCCTAGGTCTCCCTCTACCATTTTGCCATGAGCTGTCTCATATTTGCATTTTCTAAACGGAGCATTTGTAGGTCTTCTGTTCACATGTCCAAACCATCTTAACCAATTTTCTCTCATCTTATCTTCAATCGTGGCCACTCCTACTTTACCTCGGATATCCTTGTTCTTAATCTGTCCTTTCTCATGTGCCCACACATCCAACGAAGCATTCTCATATCCGCTACACTCATTTTTTGCGAGTGTTGATGGTTGACCGCTCGACATTCTGTGCCATAAATCATAGCTGGCCTTATCGCCCAAGATATTCAATCAAAGAATATTTCTTTTGTTTTCTGTTAAAACCGTGTCTATGTATATCATTTTAACTCCCTACTTTATGTGTTTATGTCTATGGCTAAATGAAATTCCTGAGTATAATCAGCTAGTTTGTGTGAGTACGTGGATGTAAACTTGCAGCTTCGATACTTTGGGGTGAAATCGTTATTTGAGTTAAGGGGGCCTAGCTGTGATAAGATTCCATTTGGCAATACATACTATTAAAATAACAGTAATCATTTCCCTTGCTAAAATTCCAAAAGGTTTCGTCAGAATTGTCACTTGTGTGCCAGCTCTAAGGAAATTATATTCGGTTTCTTATTGTTCCTCAGTCATTGTTTTAGTACATTTTCAATAAAGATAGACGAAATATGCGTAATAGCTAAGGTATGCGCAGTTCTTGTGCATATTCAGTAACTCAAAATTGCGATGCAGCAAGATTGGGAGATTAACATGATGCTTTTTGTTTCGGATGTTAACATTTCTCATGTTTGCCTCATTATATATTCAAGCTTGTTGCGATTTCATCAGTATCCTTCTTTTTATCTACTTGTTGAGGGAGCCTCACTTGATTTTTGGCTTTGAATTACAAAACATAGGTCAGCATAGTTGAAGTTTTGATCCAAAGGGATGCTGATTCTGTTAGTAGCTTATACATTGATCGCGGCTACTTGTGAAATTTGTGATTGTAGTGGCCATTTTGCATGTTTGATGCTTGAGTTTTACTTTTGAGGTACTTGATCATAACCTATTCTTACAGTGGCTTTCACTTACTGCAGATGGTGGAAAGTTTCCCGTTTATCTTAAAATCAAAGTTTCGTTGAAGTCGGGTATCTTTCATCACTAGAATCAGATATGCTACTTTAGAAATTTGAAATCAAAAGCTGTGTTGTGCCGATAGATGAAAAAACCTTGAAATTTCTTACTTAGAAATCATTACAGCAAATGAGGTTTATGGAATATATTGGAGATATTGGAATATACAGTTTTTCTCTTTTCTATGAATACATATTATTTTTCCATTGCAGATAGGTAATAAACCTTTATTTGAGAGTTTTTTTTGGTTAATTTATTGTGTCATCTATGAGATTTTATGAGAATTTGTTGAGAATGGACAGCAAGTTTAAATCGTCAGAATTGTCATTTACATTCAGTCATTACGGAATTGTTAAAACAATATTTTATGATATCTTAATATTGAACTGTTCACTCGATTTTCACCTCTTATATGTCAAAGGAACGAATTGAGCGGTTCACTCAATTCCAATATTGCGAGAGTATGCTTACAATGATTATAGGTTGTTGTATCTTTAGAGGGTAAGGCGTCACAACTTGCTTTACCGAGACATTATCTTCGAGGGATAAAATCTACTCTCAAAAACAGTGAACTTACACGCCTCAACCTAAAATCTCATTCTAGTCAAGCATGAATGAAGATCGATATATTAAAGATAGGGTAAATTACAAAAAACTACTTCAACTATTGGTCTCACGAAACTATCATACCTCATCTTTTAAAATTGATAATGTCATACCTTATCTTTAGAATTTGGTCCAATGTTATACCTTTCTGTTACTTGGCCGTGTATTTTTCAGTTAAATGCTGATGTGGCTTGATTCGGGAGCCCACTTTCTATTAAAAAAATAATAAATATTATTAAAAACTAAAAGAAATTTTTTAAATATTAAAATAATAAAAAAAAGTAAAAAAAAAAATTCTTTTTCTTTTCTCTCTCTTCTTCTTCTTCTTCTGCAAGTTGGGTTTTCGGGGGGAGGGACGGACAAACTGGGTTTTTTTTTTCCTTCTTCTTCTTCTTCTTCTTCTTCTACCTGGGTTGCAGGTTGGCTTTTTCAGGGTGGGGGGAGGGATAGACGAACTGGGTTTTTTTTCTTTTTTTTTTTCTTCTTCTTCTTCTTCTTCTTCTTCTTCTTCTTCTACCTGAGTTGCAAGTTGGCTTTTTCGAGTTTGTTTTTTGGGGGGGGGGGGACGAATTGGATTTCCTTTTTCTTTTCTTGTTTTTTTTTTTTTTTTTCGGTTTCCTTTTTTTTTTTTTTTTTATTTTATTCCCTCTCTTTCTCTCTCTTTTCTTCTGCAAGTTGGGTTGGGGGGGGACGAATGAATTGGGTTTCCTTCTTCTTTCTTTTTTTTTTTTTTTTTTTTGCCTTTCGTCTTCGTCTTCTTCTTTCTGGGTTACAGGTTGGCTTTTGGGGGGGTTGGGGGGTTTTTGTGGGGTGGGGGGGGGGGGGGGGAGGGGGGAGGGACGAACTGAGTTTCCTTCATTTTCTCTCTCTCTCTCTCTCTCTTCTTCTTGTTCTTCTTATGCAAGTTGGGTTTTTTTTTCCCTTTCTTCTTCTTCTTTCTGGGTTGCAGGTTGACTTTTGGGAGGGAGGGAAGGGACGAAGTGGCTTTCCTTTTTTTTTTTTTTCTTTTTTTTTTTTTTCCTTTCTTCTTCTTTCTGGGTTGCAGGTTGGCTTTTGGGAGGGAGGGAAGGGACGAACTGGGTTTCCTTCTTTCTTTTTTCTCTCTCTCTTCTTCTTCTTCTTCTTCTTCTTCTACAAGTTGGGTTGGGAGGGGGGGACAGACGAACTGGGTTTCCTTCTTCTTCTTCTTCTTTTTTTTTTTTTTTTTTGTTTCTTCTTCTTCCTTCTCTCTCTTCTTCTTCTTCTGCAAGTTGGGGGGTGGTGGATTTGGGTTGCAGGTGTGGGAGGGGGTGGGGGTTGGTGGGGTGATGGGATCTTAGGGGGTTGGTGCGGTGATGATATTTTTGGGGGGTGTAACGGGATCTGGGCTGGGGAGGGGGTTGATGGGTTTTCAATTTTTTTTTTTTTTTTTATGTTGAAGATTAAGCAAGTAGGGGGAAGAAGATGAAGGGGAGAAGAGAGAGGGGGAAGAGACGAATTGAGGGTTTAATTTTACTTTTCTGTATTATTTTAATATTTAAAAAATATTAAATAATTTTTTGTAGTTTTTAATAATATTTTAATAATTTTTTTAATAGAAAGTGGATCCCGAATCAACCCACGTCAACATTTAACTGAAAAATTCATGACCAGGTAATGGAATGTATAACATTGGATCAAATTCTAAAGATGAGGTATGACATTGTCAATTTTAAAAAATAAGGTACGATAATGTCGTGAGACCAATAGTTGAGGTAGAAGTAACATCAATATATAATTATTATATAGCCAATATTTACTAATCATTATCTTATTTGATTTGTTGTAGAAGTAACATTGATAGGAGCATATTCATGCAACTTAATTAGCTTGTTCTCGTGCATTTATGTTGTGTTTCCTTAGCTATTTTAGTGTTTAAAGTCACTTTTGTGCATTTTCAGATTATAAAGCTAAAGTGTGCAAGAAGATGCAAATTGGAGTCTTTTGGAGCAAAAGAGGAATGAATGAGTTGAAGACTTGAAGAAACGATGAATTCCCACTCCAACGATGAATTCCTACTCAAACGAGGAAT
The DNA here is from genome assembly GCF_963583255.1 of Pyrus communis. Taxonomy (NCBI): domain Eukaryota; kingdom Viridiplantae; phylum Streptophyta; class Magnoliopsida; order Rosales; family Rosaceae; genus Pyrus; species Pyrus communis. The sequence goes on along the minus strand of NC_084806.1, from coordinate 19,509,301 downwards.
CCTACTTCAACAAGGATTCCTACTTGAAATAGGAAAGTTAACCCTAGGTTTCCCGTTTTGGTAACCTTTCCTAATCTTAAACGTCCGTATTTTCTAGCCACTTTGAAGGCCTTGTAGGCACTTTAGGACACAAAACGAAGGCCCTATGCCCCTTAAACACCCTTGCCGTGCCCTTTTCTCTTCTTTCCTTCCCTTGCCGTGCAAGGGGGGGTATTTAGGTCCAAAGTTATGCACTTAAACCCTATTTCCCTTCCTAAACTAAACCCTAGCCGCACCTTGCAGCCATTCCCTCTCTAATTTCTGATTTTATTTCCTTTTTCTAGAAGCCTTTGATTTTAATTTTAATTAACCAAAATAAACTAGGGTTTTATTTCTGAAACCATATATAATTTAAACCCTAGCCGCACCCTAGACTCTCTATTATTCATTCTTTTCATCTTGCAGCCACCCTTCCATACTTCCCTTGAATCCGTAGCCTCCCATTGATCCATGATCCATATCAGCCGCAAATCCATTTACCCTAAGCCTTCTAAATCCATCTCAGCCGCACCTTTTCCCATCCATTCCAGCCATTACCCAACCTTGCCGCAGCCACTCCACCCTTCCAGCCACCATTCCCAACCTCCATACACCTTCCCACCTCCTTGCCGCACCACCACATCTCCCTAAATCCATCCCCAACCCAAAATAACATCCAAAAACCCCCTAAACCATCTCTGCCGCAGCAAGGAGAAGAAGAAAGAGGAGCTTAGACGCGCAGAAATTCAAGTGGATTCGTTGGGCGTTCTAGGTGTAATCAATCTTTTAATCTTTATGTATAAATTCAATTTTATTTCTCTTTCTGTGAACATGAGAGGCTAAATCCCTAGTTAGCTAGGGGGTGATTCGAAACCATGTTTATGCTTGCAATATGAATTGATTACCTTTGGTTGGAATTTCATGAATTGTGGATTCAATTTGTTTAACTGCTTGATTGATAACTTATTTGTGTATGTTTATTGAGAGTGCACGCTTAATTTTCATGCATGAATATGACGCTAGAATATAAGTGAATTTCACCTAATAGTTATGAACTTATATTCACAAGTAGTGGAGGTTGCTTATAAACAATCGCGTTAAATGAATTCTTGGCACTAGTTTCATGCTCATCATAGTAACGAATGCCTCGTCAACACTTATAGTTTTCATGATGCTTAATGATCTTTGATTGTATCTTTATTGTGCTTTTCATGTAAAGGACTTTTGGAGAATGTTTTGAATTGCGTATGCGCTGTCCCATCCAATTTATTAACTTAAGGAGAACTTGAAGGTTAATTTAAGCGGACCTAATTAACCCGGGGTGTTGAGTTTCATAATTTATCGAAAGACCAACTAAAAATCATCTTGTATGCAAGTGTGACATGTGTGGAGAAGAACCTTCTAGCTAGCATTCCATCCATATTTTCATCAAATTCATCTTCATAATTTGTTTTAATTACATTCTGTGCTATTTGTTTAATTTCGTCAAAACCTCAATCCCCCTTTACTTTAGTGTCCAATTTAGTTAGAAAGTGTCTTAGTTTGTGTTTCTAAGTGTTTTGATTCAATTTATTACCCAAATTCGTCCAAAATAGTCAAAGTGCTCAAAACTGCCCAGATTGTGTTTTTAAGGCAGTTTTGAGTGTTTTGGGGCTATTTTGAGTCTTTTGGTTTGTTTTAGTGTTTTATTGTTTAGTTTTGCATTCTTTGAGTCTAGTTTAGTGTTTTAATTTGTGTTTTACGTTTTTGAGTCAGTTTCCAAGTGATTTTGCAATCCCTCCTAATCCCCGGTTAAGAACGATCCCTACTTATTCATATACTACAATTGTCAAAAGAGAGTTTTAATTTGTGTGCTTAAATATTCCGCATCAAACATCAATATAGCCAATATTTCCAACAGTTGCATTAAATTGATCAATTTGACTGTAGAATGATTACATTGTCACAGGGTGTTACTAATACACCATGTGGTTGTGTTTATGTCATCATTAAAAAGTTCCAATGCTAATCTGTATTAGATACTATTATAAAACTTATATAGTTAAGTCATTCATAATTCATATGCTCAATTTCAATGTGAGATTAAACATTTGAATGTATTAAGTAGCAAATTAACGTTAATGTAATTAATTAAAAGTACTTGTGAATTTAAATAACTGATTATCTACAAAATACAGTAATGCCCTGCTACTAAACATGCTAATGATTATAAGCACTTCCAACAAAAGCACTTTCAAACAAACCCATTCGCAGCTTAAAGAAACGCTAAAAAATGGTGGCATTCCTTACAGATGTAATCAAAAGATCCCCCCACAGAAAGATGCAAATCATATCGAAGAACCAACCAAATGGACAAACGATATAAACTAAAATACAACCAATCAACCCATTAGATTCAAATGCACAACTGAGATTAAAACGCCTGCATTTCGGATCAAAATTACCAACGTTGTCATAGAACAAAATTGACAAACTAATATAAATCTAGTTACGATTGGCACAATCCGGGAGGGAAAACGCGAGCGTTTTCTCTGTTAATACACCACTTTTCCTCCCACGTCTCATTCTTTTACTCAAGAGAACAAAAGACACAACATAAACACTAACCCAAAACATTCTACGTAAACAAGGCCTTGTAAATTTAACGCAGACGTAAATCACTCGGCTACCGCTAGCCACTTTGTAAAGTTGTCAAACTCGGTGTAGTCACTGTCTGAGATCATAGTTTTGTACCATGCCTTACCAGCGGCCTTAATGGCAGTAGCTTCCTCCTGTATAAAGAGAAATAAACAACACATAAGGAAATTTTCGGATATTCTCAAATCTCATGAGACCACACAAGAATAAGGAAGAAAAAGGAGATCGTAGTATGCGTAACTGATCAAAAAGCTTTAACCAGAAATGAAGGAGCAACTCTATTATGAAACAGTAATGACATTATTTCTAGAACAAGGTAGGATTGACAAATGAATATGGAAATCTTGCAAAACAATGCAGCAACAATAAGCATTTGACAACAAACATAATCAAGTTTCGAAGAAAGCAAACACCAATAAAAAATGACCAACCTATTTCCTCATACCAAAAAACAAACTACCAATCCTCACAATCATCAGACATGTAATCAAGATCAATTGAACATAAGAACGCATTTCGTGGACTTGAACTTACTACGATCTATCAATTAATCGAATAATACATGCGCATCACCAATCACAAAAATGGTAGAATCATGGAAACCATAAAATATAAGACTAAGGATACAACTAGGTTTCGATTCACATATATCAAGCACGAATTAAAAACGGGCTTCCAAATAACCTTAACAATCATAAAATTTATCTATAGAATCAATCAAACAAAAAGCAAAGCAAAACAGAAGAAATAACAAGTTAGATTTGATTACCTTGGTAATGGGCTTCCTCTTCTTGTCGAGCTTCTCCTTCTTAGCCTTAACCCTCTCAGCCTCAGCCAACAGAGCCATTCTCCTAGCAGTCTTCGCATATGGATTCAACTTCAACAAAGTATTCAGATTCTTTAGTGGGTTCTTCTTCATTGGAGCCCTCTTCGCATCCTTCTTAATCGGCCTCACAACGCTCTGGACCTCGTCCGAGTTAATAATCCTACCCAGATCAGCATTCACCATCTTCGACCTCGGCAACACATACCTCTTCTTCTTCTCTGAAACCTTATCGAAGGATCCATAAATCGAATCCAGCTTTTGGAAAGCCGACTTGGTCCAGACCACAAACCGACCCAAATGCCCACCGGGAGCAAGCTTCAGCAGACTAAGCCTCTCCACATTGATAATATCGACACCAGGAATGTTCCTAAATGCCTTCACAAGCTTCGCCCCCTCACTTCCGTACACAATCAACGGCCCCTTACGGTTGATGTACCTCCGATTCCTCATCTTCCCCTTTCCAGGTCGAATCGAATGGCTGTCCTTTGCCTTCTCGGCATCGGCGTAAGCCCCGATCTCCTTCAACACCTTCAGAGCCGCCGAGGTCTTCTCAACCCCCTCAATGGAGTCGTTAACGACCAGGGGCAATTCTGGAACAGTCTCTATTTTATGCCCGCGAGCCATAACCAGAGACGGGACTGCCGAAGCGGCAATGGCCGAAACGACCGCGTAGCGCTTCTGGTTGACATTGACTCTCCGGTGCCAGCGGCGCCAGATCTTGGTAGGAGCGAACATGCGGCCACCACGGCACATGTTTCCGAAGGCTCCTTGGCCAGCGCGGTGAGTCCCACCTCCGGGAACACGTGGGATACGGGAGACGGCTCGCCCAGTTCCCCAGGACTCGGCGGAGGTCTGGTGGCCGGCTTTCCTGGACACGGCGTAGGGCTGGCGGCTGTTCTTGGAGATGTTGGAGTGGACGAAGGTGACGATGTCGGGCCGGATGGAGGCCTTCATGACATCAGGCAAGGAGACGGTTTGGCTCTGGTCGGTGGCCATGTCGCCGTCCAGAGACTGGACGGTGACCAAGGGACGCACAGCGGCGGCGGCGGCCATTTGAAATGGGACTGAGAAAATGGAGAGTGGGGGAGAAGGGATGTACGATTTTTAGGGCTGCAAGATAAGTTGGGTTTTTGTGTTTGGTTTATACATTTTATAGTGTAAACGTGGAAGTAGGGTTTCAGTTTCTACTTAATTTTTGGCTTAAAAAAGTTAAGTGGTTGCCATCGTAACTTAACGAGCTGAAATGTATGACCCAAACCCACGAAAAGCATTGAGAGAGTTTAAAAGTCATGAGACATTTATAGCTCGTTTACTAACAATCAGATTAAAGAAAAATGGAGTGAAGAAGAATAGAATTGAGGATGATTTGATTAAGGAAGAAATAAAATTATTTTTCTGTTAAAGTTATTTACTAATTTATTTAGAATCGGGATATGAATGATGTTGGTTTTATATAAGTCGTTTACTAGTTCATTTGAATCGAAATTAAAACTAACTTGATTACTAAATTGACCTTGTTTAAAATAAATCCCCACTTGTCATTATTTGTTACTCTTGTTAATAGGTTCTACAAGCAACTAGAAATGGGATTAGGTGGTTGGAGATGAAGCTGGCTCTAAAGGAAATTGGTGGATTTGGAGAAGACGAATATGGTTGTGTCTATCAACTAAGTGGTGAAGTTGTAAGGTCATTTTATTTAAGTGAACTATAGGAGGTCATCTTGGAACATAAGTTGGATTCTGTGACATCCCACATCGCCCAAGGGAGTGATCCTCAAATGTATATTCCCATCCTTACCTAGCACGAGGCCTTTTGGGAGCTCACTGGCTTCGGGTTCCATAGGAACTCCGAAGTTAAGCGAGAAGAGGGCTAGAGCAATCCCATGATGGGTGACCCACTGGGAAGTTGCTCGTGAGTTCCCAAAAACAAAACCGTGAGGGAATGGTAAGCCCAAAGCGGACAATATCGTGCTATGGTGGTGGAGTCGAGCCCGGGAAGTAGTCTCGCCTGGGCGGGGATGTGACAGATTCCATATGGCCACAAATACCCAGATTTCAGGTACCACCATAATGTAGAGAATTACCTCCGCCAATTTTATGGGTTTGATTCCCGAAATGAGGTGGATCCCACTCTTGTATTGATTCATTAAACAGTGTGCAATTCTATTTTCACCCATTCCATTCATCCTTAGTAAACATATCATTAAAGGATTGAAAGTGCTTTTAACCTTGGTAATGAATTTCCAGTTTTTAAAATAATGTTATGAGACATTCGATAATTATTATTTTTTTTTTTAAATAGTCTTTCAAGTCAAGTATGTTTTATGAATTTCCAGTGTTCTAAAACGCAGTCTAGGCATGTAACAACCCGTCCTGATTTTTATTTACGGATTTTGGAACGAAACACTTCATCATCTCTCTCTCTCTCTCTCTCTCTCTCTCTCTCCCCACTTTTTCTCTCAATTCCCCCGAGCTCTCTCTCTCTTAGCTCTCATCCCTCTTGATGCACCATTGCACCACCACCACCGCCCACCTCACCAACGAGCCACACCTCCATCACACCAATTTGTCCTGCCTCTCTCCTTGAGACCTGAAATAGAACTCTCGCACGCTCTCTTTGCTCATGGCAAGGTCCGACGGTCTTCGAGCTGATTTCCAGCCAACTCTAGCAACTACTGGGGATCATCAATTTGGTGGGTACATCGTATGTTAAGGTTGAGAATCGAGGTCGACTGGTGCTTGGGAAGCTCTGGCTTTCGTCTCCATGAGAATCGGTCTGAAAACGGGTCAGACCTGATCCATAAAACCTGAGCCGGCCCAATTCGTTAGGCCATGGAACCCGGCCCAATTCGTCTAGTATCTTTTAAACCTTGTGAATTTCTTTTGAAATTTGGATGTAGTTATGATTTGTTAATGCAAGCGCTATTTGTCACACCCCAACTCAAGGATTAACGTAAACCTTGATTTAGAACATGATTCACAAGCTTAACTGTAAGGCTTAGCTAATATAACTAAAATGTGAAATGAAATATAAAAAAAGAGCACGTATAATTAATTCACTTGGAATAAATTCAGCAGAACAATAGTATCTTTTTTGAAATTATAATTAAAATTACAACTTAGAAACTACTCAAAGTTCACACGAGTAGTTCTTTATTTAAATAAGAGAGCAAAAACCATCAAGTTCATCTTTTTATTTCTTTATACACAATTACATAACAGACAACAAGTCAAGTAGACTTCTAGATTCTGGTTCCATACTTGCAAAATTTAGTTCGGATGAGCTTAAAATGCTCAATATGGACTAAACCTTCATCAATAAAATATTAGAGCTTTAATTAACAAGGCAAACATAAAACCATAATTAGAATGACATGTAAGGATGCAATGCAAATGCCTTGGCTATACTTGTTAATCCATATAACTAAACACCCAGACCTCGTACGTCTCAGTCCGTGCTTATACGACTTGATCCTGAGCACTTAATTATATGAACTAACCTCATCCCAAAATATCTCAGAACTCCCCTTTTTCAGTCTTGTTGCCTAACTCTTTGTCCCTAGTCCTGAATTACCATAATTAAACTGTGCATTGTGGGCCTGGCTAAGACCTGGTACTGACTAAGAGTTTGGCTCAACTACCTAAAAGCTAATAGCCACTACCTTAGATTCCTGAATTTCTTTCCAAGAACCCCAATTCACTCTCACATCATGAATGATTATCAAGTTTCATTTCTTTTTCCAGATAACAAAGATAATCAGAAATTAACCCTTACACTAAATTAAAGTTTAAACATCATACTCAAGTAACATTCAGATTCAATATTTATACTCAATTCGTATTCAATACAGTATCAAACTTGCATGTGTACTTATATAAGTAAGCATTAATTAGATTAATTTATATAAGGTTTCGGAGAACCCTTACCTTAAATTCAATTAATTTTGTTCCTCCAAAAAGTGTGCGTTTACTAATCCGTAATCAGATTGAAAGTAATTGAATTGAAAAGAAATTCGATTGAGGAGGAATTGAAATGAGGTGGAATCAGAATCAAATTATTGTTTAAGTAGTTTACTAAAACTTTATGAAATCAGAGTAGGAATGATGTTGAGTCTATATAAGTTGTTTACTAATTCACTTCAATCAGAATTAAAACTAGGTTGATTACTAAACTGCCCTTACATAGATAAATTATTTTCATACTAATTAATTAAATTTATCTATATAAAAATATTTAAATAGGTTTTATTTATTTATTAAAAGATGGTTATTTCCATCCATCCCCCACATCTCCATAACACACCCCGACCCAGAAAGTCCACTTGGACCCTGAATCGAGCTGTGCTGGGCGACACCTGGAAGGTGACGAAGCCATAAAATGTGATAGTGTATAAAAAGTGAATGAATTTGAATCCAAAAGTGTCTAAATACCAGAGTGCGCTACGAGTGGGAGCGAACCCATTTCACGCGCGATGTCAGAGCATAAGTAAGGTACAGTAATGTGGGTAAGAATCATACCCTCAAAAATATTCATCAATACTAAGATTCGCCACAAATTCTTGTCGATACAAACTCAGCAGCTAAAACCTGGAGGGCACCAAACAGAAGGTGTGAGTAAGCAATAAAACCAAGCTTCCCAAAGTTACTACCTCTTTAAAAGTAATGCCCCTAAATGTAAAACCCGTATCGTTTTCCATAAGATAGTACAACATATATACATATATCCAAACCATACTCAGAAATGACCAAAACCACGGTTTGCCATCAACTCCACCATACATTAATAAGTAGGCCAAATGAACTAAATCAATACAAAGTGATATATCAGTCAGAGTCATCTAAAATGACGTGTACAACTTATCCATATCTCATCAATCATGGCTAGCATATAAGTCGGAGTCACCTATAGTGACCTGTACGACTTATCCATATCTCATCAATCATGGCTAGCATATAAGTCGGAGTCACCTATAGTGACCTGTACGACTTATCCATGTCTCATCAATCCTGGCTAGCATATAAGTCGGAGTCACCTACAGTGACCTGTACGACTTATTCATATCTCATCAATCATGGCTAGCATATAAGTCGGAGTCACCTATAGTGACCTGTACGACTTATCTATATCTCATCAATCATGGCTAGCATATAAGTCGGAGTCACCTATAGTGACCTGTACGACTTATCCATATCTCATCAATCATGGCTAGCATATAAGTCGGAGTCACCTATAGTGACCTGTACGACTTATCTATATCTCATCAATCATGGCTAGCATATAAGTCGGAGTCACCTATAGTGACCTGTACGACTTATCCATATCTCATCAATCCTGGCTAGCCAATAGCTCAATAAGTATACCTGCACACAAGTCGGAACCACCTAAAGTGGTCTGTACGACAGGACTGTGCACCTACCTTGAATCCAAGGTGAGCGTAAGGTGCGGGAGGTGAACATCACGTGAAGGACTGTGCCCTGGCCACGGGCGGGAGCACTAACACCGGGGTGCAGGTTTATGAGCTATACTATGTCTCAACACAATCGTACTCACTACCATCACTAACATCAACATATACTCACCTGAAGCTTACCTGGGTGTCCTGCGTCCACCTTTGCACTTGAAAGCATTCCCAATAATTATATGCAAGTAGTATACATATGGATATACCATGATGCAATCTAAAACTCAACCATGTTGTAGCATTTTCAATTATAAACAATACGGTGTGAAATGTACAATCAATAACGCTCTACTCCCGAACTACTTATTTTCAGGGATAATTATCCATAATAACCCAATTAACACTAATTAACTAACTAATTCACAAAACTAAAACTTGTCTTTATCAATTTCCTTCGCATTACTCAATTTCCCAAATAAGGCTTTTGTCTCAAATATTTTATGGCTGCATCTAACGTCTCGTTAGACTGCCTACGTACCCTAAACAGGGATCAAGCCATTCGTAGTTCATATAGGTACTTCAAGCATTCACAATAATTATATGAAGGTAATATACCTAATCAATTTAAAAATATCGATAGAACTATCAATAATATGCACAATAAAAAGAAAAAGATCCACTCACCTGGAGTCCACACTATACTTCTCTAGCACGCGCATCGAGGCGTCCTGAATGATCGGTCCCTGTGGCCAATTATCAAATCACATCTCAGAACTCTTATCCGTAGAATATGCAATTCACATAAAACACAACCTCAACGACATTCTGAAATAGTTTGATACCCATTGACCACAAGTCAACCGTCGATCAAAGATCGACGGTAGGGTTTACAACCCTGTATAACTTGACCTGGAAGATCCGCATATCAGATTTTCAATCCACAACTCCCAACGATCCACAATATGTTTCTAGGATAACATATTAAAATTTCATTACGATCCAACGGTCAGATCTCCGCCAATTGCCTACAACAAGTAGCCGTGGACATTTATTTTACTAACTTACAAATCCAATTCAGGAAGATCCGTAAGTCGGATTCCCGATCCGTAAATTCCTATAATCTTTAAATATTACGTATTATAATGTATCCAATTTTGGTGACGATCCAACGGTCGGATCATCGATTCACATTTTATCAAGTAACGTATCGTAACGAATTTAGGTTCCAACTATCAACCTACGTCATTCAAATGACAAAACTGAATTCAAAACATTTGACATAGCCTAAAAATAGCATTGGCGGCCCACTGGCCACGCGCCGCCGCGGGTGGCGGTCGGCCGCCCCGACTCGCCGGAAAATTTAACTATTTCTAAAAATTCTCAAACTTCACAGAAATGAAGATCTCAGTGAGTGGAGCAACTTTCATACCTGCCACGAGTCCAAAAGTGGACGGAAGATGGTCAATTTTGCCCACGAAGCCGGCGGGTGCCTAAAACTTCCCGACGTCGATTCGTCGTCTACGGTGGTCCAACGGGGTCAAGGTTGGTTGGGTTTTTCTCCTGGGATGATGGGCTACAAAGCCCAAGTGGTGGCATCGGCCATTGCTTTGCCGATTTGCCGGAAAATCGAGAAGGGTGGCCGGAGCACCATTGATTTTCGTCAACTTTCGTGGCCTCAAACCGCCTCATACCATGGTTAATCAAGGTGGTTCTTGGGTGGGTTTTGTAGAGGGGAATGAGAGCTTCAAGATGGTGGTGGCGGCATCAAAAAACTCCACCGGAGTTGGCCGGAATCGGCCTTGGAAAATGGGCACCCGCGGTGGGTGCGGGTGGACGAAAACCCATTTCCCCTTCTTTTTTTTTTTTTTTTTTTTTTTTTTTTTTTTTTTTTTTTTTTCTTTTCTTCTCCCTCCATTTCTGATTGGGCTCCCCTACAAAGTGGGGATTTAATTTAAATAAAGACTAACCTTGAATAACCAATTTCGAACGTCCGTAACTATACCGTTGTAATCCGGATTCGCAAACGGCTTTCGCCTATAAGTTCGTACCAATGAGTACTACGAGGATATGCTAAAAGAATAAGTCCCACATCTTTCAAGTCGATTGTCAACGGAAGTCAAAGTCCTTGCCTCTAGGGCAATTTCGTAAATTCACGCTTTTAAAATAAAATAAAAACGTAAAATTTGGAACGGGTTGTCACATCCATCTTTCCCACACCTCCCTTTCATTCTGAAGGTATTTGTCCCAACCGCAAAGCCCTCCACCCACCCCTACCTTTCCTTGCCCTGTCTCTACCTTCCACCCATCTCCATAGCCACCACCCCATAACTAGGGCATTCATCGTCCAGCGTAGAGCGGTCTCGTCGCTGATCTTGGTCCACTACATCGGGTAAGAGTGCAACAGTCGGATTTAGGTAAGTGTCCAATGATTCGGTGAAACGAGTGGAGATTAGGCTAGGTATGTGATGTGGACTTGCGTGGCGGAGGGTGTGGTGTTGACAAAGATGGAGAATGAGCAACGTTGGATGAATGTCAAATGAAGGGCAATGTTGGGATAATAAGAAACAAGTGAGGGCATAATTGGTAGAAGAAATACATTCTGGATTCCTTTGATGTCCACAAATTGAAATACCTCCCTCGTGTAAGGAATCCAATTCCTCCAAGATGAGAAGTGGGATTCCCAAATTGGTGTGGACTCCACATACAATTTAATTCCCTAAAGTTAAGTAAACGAAGGATACTCTATAATCGGAATCTAATTCAATTACAGACACATAAACATGTATAAACCTAGTTTGAGACACAAAAGCACAAATAATCGATACAAACACAAGTAACACACATTAGTAACCAAACTAAGTGTTTAATCACAAGTTAATATTATGTACAACAAATACACTAATTTTGAAATCTTATAACTCAAATAATGTCACTCAAATAGTAGTAAAGAAACTCAAAAAGAAATTTGGAAAATAAATATAGTGTAGTAAAAACAGTACTTTGCATCTCTAGAAAGTCTGCAGAAAAAACAGCTCTATTGAATCAAGTTTTGGGCTCCTTTTTTAACACACTGAACCAAATGGTAAAAACTTATATAGGTTTTGAAGCTCGTGTTGTTGACATTAAAAGCATATAAATTTTGCAGAAAATGGAGCTCTGAATCATGTTTGAAACTTTGAATAAGGTTTTGACGAACCAAAACTCAACGACATTGAATGAAAACAGTTGGTTACGATCCCGAACATATCTAGTTCCAATATACTAAAAATTAGCTCCAAAAGAAGATATAAAGATCTGGAAATCAAGAGCCAAAGTAGGCTACTTGAAACTTCATTTTTCTCTGCAAAGAAATCAATTTGCAGTTAGTTATACGGCCCACTTCTAATTCATATAATAATCCCAAAATACTTCGATGCAGTAAGAAAATCATGTATATAACATCTAAATCAATTATGATTCAAAATTAACAAGAAATTGACCTTTTGAACCAAACCCTTGATAAAGAAATTGGATCTACACACCCAATCTCAATTACCCAACTTATCCTTTTCAAACTGATTAATTGACTGATAGAAAACCCTAAATAAAACTCAAAACTCCAAATATACATCAAGGCAATTTCAATTAAGTTCAAATAAACTAAATTTGAAAATCACATTAAACAAGGAACAAGAAATTTACCCTTCAAATCTCTGAATCCTTCCTTCAAAATCACATTCTTTAACTCTCAATTTCTCTACCTCTTTTTCTCTATTTTTGATGCCAACCGCTTTCTCTGCAACCCCTTAATCCCTTGTATAGTTTCTCTGTTCTACTCAATCCTATCAAGGCCACAATGATCTTCTAGCTTTCTAGAATGTCCACCTACTGCTTATAGACCTTTGTGGCTCTTCTTAGTTCATCTTCTGTCAAAGAGAATTGGGTAAGGATGCGCCAAATTTCTTGCCTTTTAGAGAGAGGGTGCGCTAGTGAGTAAAGAGTCGATGCATTTTGAGGTGTGATTTCTTACTCTATTATGCTTTTATTTGTAGCAGCATTGAAAGTAAATTCCTTACCTTTTAGGTATTACAATACAATCTAAAAGATAAAGTATAATCCCAATAGGATTTACTAGGGTTTACACATCACATTTCTAACTAAATTTGGACTGCATCAAGATTTTTCATTAATTTTTTTTTTCCAAAAAATAGAGAATTTCATTAAAAGGGAAAAAAATCCAATCAAGTTACAACAAACGGCCTAATAAAAAAATTAGGATATACAAGAAGTCCATCTAATAATAAGACAATACAGAAAAAGAAAACCAAAGCCTTAATACCTGTCTACTTGAATGCCATTACCAGCGCAACCGCTTCGCCAACAGCCACAAGAGTAGTCGCCTTAAGAAAACCAACTACGTATTGAATTCAACAAAGGTATCGTAACACAATTCACCCGCCACAAGGAAGTATCTCCAAACAAGTTTCACCACCAAAAATTGCTAGAGAAGAGTCACCATATCTGAATCAACGTTGCATGCCCCTTCAAGTAAAAGCAAAAAGCAAAACAAAAAGGAAGAGGATGGGGCTAGGAACTTTAATGAAAAGCTCTCGGTACTGTTCACTTTAAAGAAAAACCACATTTTTACACTAAAAAGTCAATCTTGTTACTATTCACTTTATCCTTTATTTTGTCCTTATCGTTAGCCCTTTTCATTAGTTTTCCTATGGGGCTAAGAGGGCATCTAAAACACCCTCGCTTTTGACAAGCCACAACACACTTGCCCAATTCTAGCATGTCGATTGGGCACGGATATGTGAAGGGAGGGTATATATCAGAGAGGCAAAAAAAGTGAGGTGCAATGGGCATTAAGGCTGAGAAAGGATGGAATGTGAAAAGGAGGAGCAAATAAAAAACATGGAAGAAGTGGGTGTTGGGGGTTGGAGAAGGTGGTTTTATAATGGGGTTAGGGTTGTCAAGTGAAAATTATAGTGAAAAACACTGGGAAATGACAATGGACACCGAGTATAAAGGTACTGCCTTCACAATCCAACAACCATGGGCAGTGGAAGAGCAAGAAGAAAAAGAAAAGAGGAAGAGTGCGGGGGTTGTCACCGACCCTAACTAGAGGAAGGAGTCAGCGGCAAAGAGCAGATGATTTTGGTAGTTTTTGTATGAGAGAGAGAGAGGAAAAAAAAAAAAAAAAAAGGAAGCTTCATAAATTGTTTTTAAAATTTCATATTTTGTATATTCAATAGGTCACCATATTATTGAAGTAATAAATACCACAAAAATCATTTTTTTTTTGAATAAAACGAGAAGTGGCAATCAGACCACCTTTTTGGTTTTTTATTTAGGAAAACTAATGAAAATGGCTTGAAAACTTTGAGTTTTAACGATAAGCACAAAATAAAGGATAAAGTGAACAGTATCAAGATTGACTTTTTAGTGTAAAAATGTGGTTTTTCGTTAAAGTGAACAGTACCATGAGCTTTTCGTTTAAGTTCTCTTTTTATTTTGGTAATCCACCATTTCCTCTATCTACTAAGACCATCTCCATTCCATGAGATAAAGCTTAAAATATAAGCTTTAAAACCCCCACAAATCATCTCCAACCATTGGGCTAAAATAAACTCTGGGGAGAAAATATATCTTTGGGCTAAACTACCCCTAGGATTTAAGTCTGGCTTAAACTAATGGTAAAAAAAAAAAATTTGACGGCCCAAATTAAATCTAACGTCTAAAATTATTTAAGAAAATTATTTAAATCAAATTTCACTTAAAACTTTATAAATACTTGTGTATTTGTATGATTTTTAATTACTTATCAGAATTTGAATATTTTTAAATTAAAATGTTCATAAAAATAAATTAGGATAATCTACATAAATTTTATTTAAAAAAAAGTTATCGAAAAAGAAAAATTAGGCTTAAAATCATTATTTAATAATATCGGCTTTGTTGTAGGCATAATTTACTGAACAATTATGGAGGCTAGAAAGAGAGAGAGGGCGCGGCATAGAGAGAGAAGGAGAGAGATGTGTAATTGTGCGTGTGTTTGATTCACCCCATTGTGCCTTTATTTATAGTAGTAGAAAGGGTAAAACCTTTTCCTTTAGGATTACAACATTTAATAGGTAATCTAATCCTAATAGGAATAAATAATACTTTCCCAGATTCCCTAGGATTTACGCAATCACATTCATATTCTAAATATGACTGCAACACTCCCCCTTGAGTGTGTAAATACTCAACAAACCATCGCATCAGATTCATCAGCAGATAAGGTAGAATAGTTGATGAAGTCATCGGCACAAAGGGTGATCACGAGTCTCAAATTTACTTTGAAGTATGCATTTGTAAAAACTCACAAAAACCTTGCTATGGTAAAACCCAAGGAATGGGGAAAACCCATAGACTAAGGAGAAAAGTAAGAAAAATATGCATAATGTCTAAAACGCTCGTCAAACTGGACGAAGGTAGTGAACTCAACGAAGTATAATCATCCCAGGATGGGTGCCTCATTAAAACCTAGTTAGGTAGCAAAATCCTAGTGGGAAAAATGCTCCTAATCGTAGGGAAAAAGAGTACATTAAGATCAAGTGAGTATGCTTCAATATACTCCCCCTGAGTTAGGCATAACTTCTAAATAAGAGAACTACAAGCGATTCAACTTAGATAATTTACGCATACCGATTCCTTGGACGAGTTTCTGAAATGTAGACTTAGGCAATGACTTGGTGAAGAGATCGGCCAAATTGTCTTGGGAATGGATTGCATGACTTCAATCTCCTGATGTTTTGCTAATGTAGATGTAGGCGCAATATGTCTTGGCGTTGACTTCGTTGATGTATCATGGCTTGGTCGGGTTGATACATGCAGCATAATCTTCATGGATCGTCGTCGAGACTCAATGATGGATGAAAACACAGCAAGTACTTTCTTCATGGATCGTCGTCGAGACTCAATGATGGATGAAAACATAGCAAGTACTTCGAAATTCTCAACAAGAACTCCTAACCATGCCTCACTTGTGGCGTAGTGAAGTGAGGTGAGTCTTGGAACAATTCGAAGATTTTGCAACCAAGGTCATATCGTGGACCTCCAAGATATTGCAATATCCCTAACGTTAAAGACATAACCATTTGGGGATTTTGCCTTGTACGGGTTTGATAAGTAACCAGCGTCAGCATAACAAACAAGGCAAGCATCATTTCGAGGATTAGGGGGGTTGAATCCGCTTGAGATGCATTGGGATTTGCCCTCATAGTACCTTTAGGGTATGTCTTTAATACCAAATCAGTGGTTACGTGTAGGCGCAGTGCTGCATCTTTACCAAGATCAACAGCGAATGAGATGTCCTGTCTAAATACAATGAGCTAAGTACAATGAAACACAAAGTTGAACTTAGATATGGAATTTCAGATTCCATAACCTCTTCAAGAGTCTCATTTGCATATACCGTATGGACGATCAAAGGTATACTCAAAGGTGACACATTCGGAGTGTAGTTCGACTGGTAGACCAAAATATCATCAGAACAATGCTTCAACTTTAGGTTAAGGCATAAATGAGTTTTCCCAAGATCTTTTATCTCAAATTCCATCTTCAAGTGCGAGGTAGTTTTCTCAAGCTCTTCCAGAGTTTTAGTGAGATTCGTGTCAATGACATAAATTGTAACTTTAGCAATTTGGAATAAAACTTCTTAGTTTAACACGCAAGGGCATAATTCATATCCTTGACTGATCAAATAATCACGTAGACGGGTATACCACATCCGTCAGATTTTTCTATCCATAAGTGAACACCTCAAAATAAGTTTAAGAGGGTGTTCTGTGGTTTTGGAACTATTTGAACCAGTCCATGTAATTCTTTGAGAACTTACATGTAAATCTCCGTATCTATATCCCCATGGAGAAGACACTAACCACATTTCATAATGCTGCTATCAATCACATGACGTTTGAGAGAAACCTTGCACTATTTCATTCATCTCATAACGCTTCCTTTCCCACTTGTAACACAACAGGGTTACCTTGGGCTGTGTAGGAACGACAGGTCCAATACACACTTTGGTAAGGAATTTGACTTGGATTGTAACTTTAGTTGTCCAATCAATTCTACGTTGTCACTTAATTAACGGAACACGGTTCGATATCGTCGCTTTTCATTATGTCAGTAGCTACCATATAAGTGAAAACATCATCGATGATAATCTCATTTCAATTCCATTTAGCTTATCCAAACTAGTATACTGGACCAAAAACCTTAAATCTCAGGAGAAATCTGGATTAATCTCATGAGATGGAAATGATTTGAGACAGCGATCGAGTTTAGATTCATTGTTGTGCCGTGTCTTCCTTTTATAGGGAAGTGAATCATACGAACAAAGTGATTTGTCATGCTTCAGGCCAAGACAAATTAATTGGCTATCCGCTAATGTACCAGACCGTCCAACATGGGCGTCCAAACAGTCCAACAGGGGCGGCACACCCTCCAGGGATGTTGACTCGACGTCCCTTAAGTACGTCTATCCTTGTAGGCATGTTTGCAGCTGGTATATGATCTTGTCACTTTAGCTAGATCAGATAAATCCGTATGGAGCAACATTTTAAAAACTAGAATTCATCACACTTGCTTTATCACACTTGTGTGGTATGGGGATCGAGATGAGACATACTGGGCAACATCCACGCAAATTCGCGCTGTTTTACAGAAATGTTGACGTTCTTGTCTCCCCTTAACGGCGGGAAGACTATCTCATTAAAATGACAACCCGCAAATGAGCTGTAAAGAGATCGCATGCAAGAGCTTGAAGAGAGCTAGTGTGAAGAAGAATCATGATCAACAAAAGATACACATCCTTTTTTGAGGACCCATGGTGGTACATTGCAACATCGTAACTTGGCATATGGAATGCACACCCAAATGCGTAAATACAAAAATCGTCAGGTTCGTACCCAGTAACCAACTGTAACGTCATATAGGTTGGGTGGCAATGGGCCTCAAGGTGGACCAACATAACTGTGTACAAGGATTGCATAGCCCTAGGCAGAAATCGAAAACTTGGTATGTTCACCAAAATTCGGGCGATCATTTAAATTGCGCTTTATCATCACTAGACGAGGCTATTTAGGGTGAACATGGGAATTCGATGTTCAATTAGAAACCCAAAACGACATGCAATACTTTAGCGAAAACCTTCGATATAAACTCTCCGACATTATTCAGTCTCTCGAACCTTAAGGGATAAGTAAAGTGGTGAAGCCATAATCGGCCATGAGGTTTAGCAGCAATGTGTGTGGACAAACATGTGACCAGTTTGTTGATTCATCAACCAAAACCATAAGTATTTATATGGTCCGCATTTTGGTTGGATTAGTCCACATAAATTCCTTTGAATCCACTATGAAAAGAGAGTCGTGTCGTATCTTTGCGAGGAATGATATAGAAAATCAATTTCCTTAATGAGCATGCTTGGCAAAGTGTGCTTGTAGGCACAATATCCTTACTTTAGATAAGGAGATGCGTTGTAGCATCATTGTTCGACCTAAGTGTCCCAAAAGGTCGTGCCAAAGCAAGTAAACTGCTTAATCACCAAGCTCCAGGTTGGCCACATGTGGTGTATTCCTAGTTGGAAGACAATCCATTGGCCCTAAATCAAAGTTTCAGGCTCATTTTTGGAGGTGGTGCAAAGATATTTCACTTTATTTTCTTTAGTGGTTTCATTTATGATCACTATTATATCGAATATCCTTAAAAACTCAACGTCAAGGAGAATTTAAGGTCCTTTAAATGGTAATTCAGTATCATACAATGAGGAGCATGCCAAATGCTCTTAATCAGGTTGGATAGACCTGAAGTCGTTGTTAGAGATGTGATTTAGGTGTAAAGTTAGTGTGTGTAATACGCATTCATCCAGACAACTAACTTTCCCACATTCCTACCTAATCACGTGTTTAATTGAATTGGTCACATGTATTAAGAAACATGATTTAATTAACTCATATTCGAGGACAATATCAATAAGATTATCCATAAGTAAAACATACACCAAACTTGAATCCAAGAACATGGAAAAATGTTCACAAAGTAAACCAAAGTTACTAGGGTGGATTCGGCCAACAAGGCCATCCATGTCAAAATTTTGCTCTTCCAACGATGTTTGGTGGAGCAAAATTAGTCTCACATATTGACTACTAGAATGGTACTCCTTAACAACATTGGTAGGGGCACGAACAGGTGCATAACCATTGATCTATCCCATCAAGACAGAAGAAGATTATGCAGGGTTAAGGTTTAGGAATATTATCCCTTATTCTTGAAGTTTTAGGTCTTAGGTGCCAAGGATCACGCTCCGGGCATGATGCCACACCTTGGCAAGCCTTGATTCTACCATATGTTTATGGTGGTAATCAGATCCGAGAATGTGGTAAACTTCCGCTTTCTACACTGCTACTTCAGGGGCGAGTTAGAAACATGGAAGGACGAGAAAAATATTCTCCAGTCAAAATTCGATCGTATTTATAAACTTCAGAATTGTACTCATTCATAGACGTAATCATGGAGTGTTTCGGGCAATATGTCGCATGATCACACGGTCTGTAGGAGCAAGCCAAAGAGCCATGGAATCTTTGTTCGGGAGGTATTTCCATTGATAATGCTTCGGGCATAAGTCTTCGAATGAAGATCATGGCGGAGACTTATTCAACTCTTCCTTGCTATTGTTGGCTTCAATGGTTTCTCAGCTTCTTGATAGTCAAGTGAAGATTCACGTCTTGTACCTCACATGAAGTGGTTTTTATTAGAAACGTCCAAATCAAAAAAATCGAACTTGTTACGGCACGACAATCCACTGAATGGAAGGAATAAGATTGTGATTGGTGCTATAGGAAGGAATCATCCATAAGCATCAAAGTTAGAACATTCGAGTTCTAAGACATGGTTTTCATGAAAAAACGTAGGGTTTTCATGGGTGTATTGTTTTATGAAAACTTCGGGTTTCAAAGGCACTAAATTTGAAACTACAGGTTCAATTTAGTTTAATGAACAATTAGTCCATAAGGAGAGGTTCCCATAAGAAACACAGAATGCAATATGCTGATTTAAGTATAGTGGATCTGAGTTTCTTCGAGAACTCAAGTGTGAGAGCTTCGTTACTACGAAAGTATGTGACGGTTCAAAGTATAAAAATAAATTATTGAATCATTAGTGTCCAAAAGTGATTTTCAGGTCAATACTTTTGGATTCATTATCAGATTAATAGACAACAAGTCACTTTTAATTAATTCAATAAATCGGGCCATACCAGGGTGATTGTAGAAGCAAAATAATATTATTGGTCGAAAAATATAGCCCCAAAATAATTTGGGCTTAGTGCCGTGAGCAAAAAGCTCAGGTTGGCGGTAGGAAAACAGTCCTATGGTGGCTGCAAGCCACAGGCCTGGGTGGGGTGGCACGGGGACAAGCCCAGCATATGCTGGCTTGTGGGTTAGCACACGGGGAGACCCTAAAAAGCTGGGGCCGTGGTCCTGGGCATGAGAAGCCCAGCCGCATGGCTGGCGTCAGTTTGTTGTGGGCCGAGGAGTAGGCTGAGGGCCTGGCAACACAGAACCCAGCAACCTTAAAGGTTGCAGCGTGTAGGGAATAGAGCCCAGTCAATCTGGGCTGGGTTGGATGGCTGCAGGCCGTAGTGCAAACGGGAGAAGGGCTATAGGCCCACCATATTTTCCCCAGGCCGAAGCCTGGTGTCTGTGTGCACAGTGATGGTGCAGTGGTGTGCCGCACCATGTCTAATTCCCATATAGTTTTCAAAATCCCTTAGGGTTGAGGAAACCCTAAATATGCTTCTAATTTATTTTATATAATTTGACTCACAAATTCCACATAGCATAATTGCGTAATGCATAAAACAAATATATATATTGACAAATATATGAAACATATACAATATATATATTGGAAGGTAAATATAAATGTAGGGGGTTCATGCATCATGGGGAATGTTTTCATGCTTCATGGTCATTTCAATATCTTACTTTATTTTTAAGTGTACCTGATTGGCAGAAAACGATAAAAGCCTTTGAATTTGTTGAAGATCCTTCTTGAAAAACCGGAATTACTTCTCCAATGCGTTGTATCACGATAAAAAAAGAAAAATTAAATTGAATCAATAGCATGTAGATCAATTCAAAATAATAAATTAATTAATCATGAAAAGGATGATTAAAACGTAATACTCCCCTGATTGAAGAATAAACTCTCTTTAGTGTAGCGTCAAAAGCGTGCTGATAACATGTTGTAGGCATAATTTACTGAACAATTATGGAGGTCAGAAAAAGAGAGCATGCGGCATAGAAAGAGAAGGAGAGAGATGTGTAATTATGGGTGTGTTTGATTCACCCCATTGTGTCTTTATTTATAGTAGTAAAAAGGGTAAAACCTTTCCCTTTAGGATTGTAGCATTTAATAGGTAATCTAATCCTAATAGGAATATATAATATTTTCCCATATTCCCTAGGACTTACACAATTACATTCCTATTATAAATATGACTGCAACAGGCTTAAAATTTTAAGCCGTAAGAGTTGGAGGAGAAAAGCAGTTTCTGAGTTATAACTTAAAATTTTCTAACTTTATCTCAAGGGTTGGAGATGGTCTAAGTTTTTTATTAAAAGATGAGAAAACAAGGTAATCATTTGAATTATTAGAGAAAGTTGTGAAACCATGAAATCGTAATTACAATCCAATCATTTGTCTTGTACTCCCATATTCACCGTAATGAATTTGTTATTTCCTTTCCATATATGATTCATTTACTTTTTCTTTCTTTAGGAGTGTCTTAATATCTCAATGCAAACACTCAAGAGAAATATGTTCGTCCACAATGAGGTTTCATAGTCTAAAAATATTCCACGATAGCTCCATTATCGATACAAGAAAAATATATTTTTTAATGTAAACAATTAAGTTGTCACTCAACTATCGATCTCCCATTTTGTTGTGAAGTGGATCCTCAATGATATTCATAGCGAAAAATTTCCTCTCCACTAATGCAGTTGCAATCGATAAAACTAAAAGTCAACTCAGTAAGCAAATATACATATGCAAATGTTTGATGCAACCCTTTCTCCACCATTCTTTTAGCAAGATCACTAATCACCCGCAATTGAGAAAAATCATTATTAGAATGCACAAAATGAAAATAAATATCAAGTTGAACTAGCTTTTCTTTGTAAAAAAGAGTTCCACTTTGTAACAATTACTTGAATTTAATGTCTAACTAAGATTAGAATACACCTCTATTTAATATTTAATATAATTCAAATGATATTAGGATATTTGAAAACTTGAATTTTGAACAAATTCTGGTGTTGTGAAGAATTTTGGAACAAATTAAAGTATTAGATTGGGGTAAAATTGAATTCTTGTATTGGGATTGAGAATTTAAGGTTTGTGGAATTGGGGATTTGGAGTATGCGCACAAGGTATAGGGACTGGATAATAGTGATTGGGACATGGGTCTGGGCTTGAGCTTTTAAAAAAATATAATACTTGGCTAAAACAGTGTCGTTTTGGGCCTCGTCATTTTAAAAAAATTACTTTCTTCTTTGTGGTCACTTTCTCCATGAAGATGTCCCTGCAAAGTTGAAACATATAATCTTTGGGGGATTCTCAAAAAATTTCAAGCTAGTATTTCAGATCATCGAGGGATAGAGAGACCGCCCAAGCCCCTCTATAGATCCTCAACTGGTCTTGCCGGCATGCAAGATGGATTTGAATGAATTTTGTATGCAGTAAATGTTCTGTTCCACTTAAGCTCCTGCTTCCCTAATTATTTTTTATTTATATTTTATATTACATTACTAAAACAATAAAAATTAGAGTCTTGCCATTTTACAAAAGAATGGCTAGAAATGATGATTTTCCTTGACTTAATTAATTGGCCTAGGTCAAGTTTGGGGATCTATATGTGTGTGCGCGCGAGCGCGTGGACCATAGTATAACAACAAGGCAAATTGGTTTATATGAGAAAATTGCATTTAAAACGTATAAGAATGTAGATGGGTAAATTATTTATTTTCTTCTTTTTGTTTTTGGTTTACAATCTACATCATTTTAACATACAACCATGTCTTAAGGTCTCTACTAATGAGAACAGTGTCTCGTCATTTTCTATATAACTACAAGACTTATCACATAACTTGTCCTTATAAAACAAATGCCAAGTCCTCCATTGCATTTGTCCGTGGTGTTGGATTCGTGGAGAATGATGGATGATTCGTATCCTGCACTTTTAGGGCTGTCTTAGGTTTATCTCGAATCCTCCATTGCATTTAGGCCTGTCTTTAGGATTCGTGGAGGATGATGGATCATCATATACTGCACTTTTAGGGCTGTATTTAGGAGATGTTGTGTTGGGAATTTTTTAGCTTGCCCTTATCTTCTTCTGGATCCTTGCGGTTGTTCA
Organism: Pyrus communis; assembly: GCF_963583255.1. NCBI lineage: Eukaryota > Viridiplantae > Streptophyta > Magnoliopsida > Rosales > Rosaceae > Pyrus > Pyrus communis. Next base: position 19,485,970 of record NC_084806.1, on the reverse strand, counting down.
TCTATTTGGCTCACTAATTTGGCAATGGTGACGATGACTTCAACAGTTTCTCTGCTGCTATGGTTTTGTTGTTCTTGGAGCTTTTGTTTTTGTTTGGGCCTAGTCTCTGTTTTTTTTTTAGCCTTGTTTCCTTTCCTTTGTATTTTCTTTGTTTGAATGAAATGTTCAACAACAACAACAAAAATTTTTCACACTAAGTGGGGTCGGCTGTATGAATCCTACAACGTCATTGCACTCAGTTCTGTGCCACGTCTTCTATTAGATCCAAGTACTCTAAGTCATTTCTTAGAGTCTCCTCCAAAATCTTCATCTACTCCTTCAGACCTGAACCTCTGTCCCGTAATCGCATCTTCTAACCGAAGCGTAAATAGGCCTTTGTAACCGATTTTCTCTCTTATTTCCTTCAATTTCGGCTACTCTTACTTTACGTCGGATATCCTCATTTCTACTCTTATCATTTCTCGTGTGCCCACATAACCAACAAAGCATTCTCATCTCCACTACACCCATTTCATGTACGTGTTGATGCTTCACCGTCCAACATTTCGTGCCATAAAGCATTGCCGGCCTTGTTGCCGTCCTATAATTTTTTTTTTTTTTTTTTTTTACCAAAAAAAAAAAAAAAAGAAGGTGTGTTTGTGAGATAATGATCTCCCATGCAAAGTATCCAATAGGTGGATCTTAGTGGTCTATGTTGGAGCAATATTAGAAAATATGAAAATAACATAGGAATTCCAATGATAATAATCATAAAGAAAATCACAACATCAATAGTATACAAGATTAATATAAACAACTAGAGATAAAGTTAGAAAAACTGACAAACTTGGAGATTAAGGCTTGCATAAATGCAATGTCCTAAAGACAGAATTTCGCCCCTACTCTTGTGCTTGTAGTTCGGTAGGCGTCCATCTCCCAGGATTCGACAATTTATAATCCGAAGTCAAAGCACTTCAATCTTCCAACTCTGGTGAACTTTATATATTCCGTACTCTCAAGACACGACTCAAAATTTGACAACGAAGCATGAGAGAAACAAAGTGGGAAAACCCTATTTTTCGAGTAAAAATTAACTCTAAATTTCTCTTCTTAATGCTAATGCTTTCATGGGTTTATGTAGAACCCAAGTACTTCTTGTCAAAGAGATGTAACTTTTCATCTATAAGTATACATCATTTGATAAGGGAATGCACCTAAATAACATAACTTTTCTAAGAAATATGGTTAACATTATTTTTCATTCAATTATTAAAATGATATATTAAAATGTTTTATACTATAATATAATTTCCAGCAATCCCCCACATGAATGAAAAATCAGGAAGAATTTGAGAGTATAGGCGGACAAGAGATGCATCAGAAGATGTGTCTTTTGGCCTTGAACCTACCCTAGTAAATATTGATCGGGTTTACTTGGGACGCAGTTGATGTAGAAGATCTTGAACTGTTCACCGCAGTAGTAAACTAAGACAATAAGTAACACACATCACTAATCCTAATATATTACGGTTCATACGGTTGTATTCATTTTGGTCCTAAACAAATCCTAGATTCATGAGAGCTTTAGAGAATTTAGCTGTCTCATACTCATAGAAGTAACCCACTTCTACTCTCACATAGGTGACCACTGATTCAGAATAGTCTGCTCTATTCCTCTTATTTATAAGATATAACTATTGTTAAGTATAAATATAGATCCTAAAACTTCTGCAGACAACACACTTCTTCCACCATAGGAATGAGGTATATAATGTGTTAACTTTTGTGAATCATGCCAAACTAGTTTGCCTATTGAACTTAGGCCATGGGATCTCCAATCAACTAAGTTAGGTTTTTGCCTGGCTGATTCATTAATTATGTTGGCTTGAACCTCATTCCCCTTGATGATCAACTTACTCTCTAATCAAACCTTTAATAATTGGATCCACTACTAGGTTGACTACCTTTGATGATGTGTACAATCCATCTTATGAAATTTTATTTCATATGATAGTAGTTGCTTTCCAATGTTAAGTCCTCGAAACATATGTTTGGACTTACTAATAAGTAATTTGTTAACACTTGGGCATATTCCCCCACATTTAAGGTGTTTAAAGAAAGATCTCTAAAGCTTTCTATACCTTAAAATGACATATTATCACGTGTAGGTAGCAAATACTTCTTGTTAAGTAAATACCATTATATCTTAATGATATTTTAAGTCACCCCCACAATTTTCTCATAATTGTGATGGCTGAAATGCATGTATGAGGCTATTCTAACTTCTTAGGCCTCAAAGCTTCACTAGTCTTTTAAGATAAGCACCTCTTTAGACCTTAGTCTCCTCTGCTTATCAATTCAACCGTCATTTTTCTAAGATGAAGGCAATTCATCCATAATGAGTTCAAGCTCAGCGGTCTGAATTATTCTTTTTCTTATCACAAAATCTTTCTTGCCATATCCAACCATGATATGACAAACTCATTGGTTGACAAATTTGAATGCACTTCTTTTGGCCGGCATGCAAGTGTATGTACACTTTCTATGAGGCTGCAACTTTGAGTAGTTGCAACCTGCATGAGTTGGACAATGTCTCTTATTTTGCAAGATAATTTGAAGACTTAATCTTCCAGTATCTCAAATAAGGTCCTGCTTGAAGACTCAATCTACCAAATTTTACAAACATGTATGTGTCTAACTTTTATACCACGTTCTAGTGCCTTTCATTAGATGATGCCAAGTGGTACATCGTTTCAACAACCCTAAACACACAATTTGTTGAAGAGGAACGGCCTAGACAAATGCAAGCACTATATGCTTCTCAAGTACTCTTGCACAAATTCAAGTATTTATGTGTATGCCATTCTCATCCTAATCTGAAATGGAAACAAATGGCATAAGCAAATCAATCCATTTGATTAATGCTAAAATTTAAGTTTCCAACATTTGCCACCATGAGTACACTACTACTTTGCAACAGATACATCCACAAGGAGGGCTTTCTTCTCATTCCTGAAGAAAGAACTACATCATAGTGGATTAAATGCATCAATTCAGATTAATTCCTTCCTGAAAAGGAACCCATTTCACAAACTGGTATAGTAACCGTTCCAAATTTGCAAATAAAGCAAATTTTGAATCAAGCCATATCAGCCCCCAACCACAAACAACACCAGTCAAACTGATTGGCTAAAGCACCGAATGCCTTCTCATATCACATGAAATAATTGAATTTCTCTGGAAGAGACACTCTGGGCATCAGCCCATATGACAATTCAAAATTTAACATGGTGGTAAATGGTCAGAAACATCATGCACTTCAATCTTCCGACTCTGGCGAACTTTATATATTCCGTACTCTCAAGACACAACTCAGAATTTGACACACGAAGCATGAGAGAAACAAAGTGGGGAAACCTTATTTCTCAAGAGTAAAAATTAACTCCAATTTTCTCTTCTTAATGATAATGCTTTCATGGGTTTATATAGAACCCAAGTACTTCTTGTTAAAGAGATGTAACCTTTCATCTATAAGTATACATCATTTGACAAGAGAATGCACCCGAATAACATAACTTTTCTAAGAAATTTGGTTAACACTATTTTCTATTCAATTATTAAAATGATATATTATAATATTTTAAGGAATTGTAATTAGCACTCCAAAAATCTCATTCTACACTCCAAACTTTCTATATTAGGAAAGAAAAATATACTTGTGAGGAATGTAAAATGAGATTTTTGAAGTGCCAATAACACTTCCCATATTTTATACTATAATATATAATTTCCAACGGTCTATTGTTTAATGGGCAGAGTAAGTTTATAGCACATGGCTTGGCGTGCAAATCCACGATGTGCTCATACTATTTTTGGGCACGATTCATGAGTCATGACCCATCTTAAACCCACGTGCTTTGGTATTCATATATTCTAATTTTGAGAAATTTGCATAAATACCAAGTGAATTATTAGGAGTGCGTGCATTTGTCAGCCAAGTGAAATCATTTTGCATTTACCACTTGGACTCTATATTTGTTTCTAATGTGCCAATTTGACAGTTTCGTTTAAGATTTTCGTGGAAATTTCGACATAAATTATATAACACATCGACGGCACGTGGCGAGTGAATTGTGTTATCAGAATTATGCCTTATATATGAGTATTTATACTATCGGCAGAGAGGCCTTTTGAAATATAAAATTCTTATAAAACCGGAGAAACCAAGAGAATATCTAAAGTTAGATGTCGTTTTCCTCTTAGAAGTGTGATTACTTGCGGCACACGCTAATTCTTAGATTGTAGGAATCTCCAAGAATAGAGGAAACTCATTTGACCCCTAATCAGGATCAGGTTTCTGTGTCTTGCATAATAAGAATGATCAATTTTAGTGAAATTGGCAAACTTCGCCTACCATTGTGTGCGTCCTACTTGCATTAACTCAATTTCTCCTTAAACTATGAGTTTTGTCCCGCCTTGAGTTTTACCATAGCCAGATTTTGTGAGATTTACTTCCTATATACATTCCCTATTTGCGATTTGCATTTGCTCATTGTGCTGACTAGACGAGACAACTTCATTAACTACTTCTACCTCATTCATAAGGATATGATGCACCATCTACTTGAGTATTTACACACTCAAGGTGAAGTGTTGCAGTTCTAATTTAATTAGGAGTGTAATTGTGTAAATCTTAGTAGACTTTATTTTTGAACAATCGATATTATCTACACTAAGGGGAGGGGTGGGCTTAGCTTCATAATGAGCTAGCAATAATGTGGTTCAAATTCTCCTTTGGCGAGAATCTAACTTAAGACCTCTCATTTACCAATGAAGAGGAACTGTAGTACTAAGTGGCTAGTAGACTGTATTTAGGTTATGTTCTAAATTCTTCCTATTGGACTTTGTATTTCTTGTAAGGCAAGGAAGCTTGATACAAAGTGGTGAGAAACTACACTACAATAGTTCCCCAACGCTCTTTTTTCTCTTTTTCCTTATGCTGCACCTTCTCTTTATTCCCTCACTAAAATAGGCCTATAACCGTTTCTATGATTTATTAATGTAGTAACATAAGCGTCCATAACCAAAATGGAAGAATTGACTGAGATTGGTAATGGATGAAAACCATAACCACAATGACGATTCGTGATTTTAGGCCAAAAACTACGGAAAGAGAAGAAGAAAATGACATAGTAGATAAATAAATTGACTGAAGATTTTAATGAAGTTGAAACATGACACTTTTAAACACCCCTTTGATGTGGGCTTTTTTGCAGGGTAAAGAATTTTCAGTGTATTTAAAATACAAGTCAAAACATTACGTGTCATAACAAGTTAAGAGACATTAGAAAACATATTCTTTCTCCACTTATTATATTATGATACGTAATATAATAACGTGTGTTATAAAATCATGAAGGAAAAAAAAAATCTCTTCTTGCATAAGTAAATTGGTCCAGTGGCAAGACCTCTAAATTAACTGGGGACTGCATGTGCTTCCTAAAGTAATTAGGCTTAGGCAAGAGACCAATAAAAAGGGATTCCATCTGGATCCTCACATTCTATCCGTTCATTATAAATCATTTTGAATATATATATATATATATATATATATATATATATATATATATATAAAGTGAGAAGGATAAAAAGGTGAAACACTTAAAATACCAAAAATTGTCCTTCAAGAATTCTTAAAATTACAATTGAACCATAAGAATTTAAAGTAATTCACCACATTTTAATTTTGAATGAATTTTAAATTTAAAACTTTAATTAAAAAAAAACTCCCATGTTAGTGGGTGGTTTCATGGTTTTGCTTCATTTTTTTTTTCTGAATAATTTTTTTAATAAAAATATAAAATAGTTATTAAAAAAAAAAAATTAAAAGACATAATCTAATATAAAAGGGGGCGTGTGGCAAGAAGCTAGTTTAAAATTAAGCACAAACAGTACTTAACAAAAATTGACCGCACAATGTACTATAAACAGATAGAATGTGAGAATCCCTATGATTCTCATGAACAGAATGTGAAGAGGATTCTCATCCAATAAAAAGAGCCATGACTACCTAAAGTAATTAGCTTAGGCTAAAATGAGGTCGTATGGCTCCAAAAAATGATTTGAATGTTGTGGGTTCACCTGGTCAACAACTCACCTTTCACGTGAACCAATGTGGCTTATAGGCATATGGTCCAATCAAGAGCCAATTTCTCCCTACAAATTTGGCATTGGAGACCTTATAGCCTGTAAAATTCAATTGCACCATCCATATCATTTTAATTCAATTATTGTATTATCTTAAGATATTATTTTCTATTTAATATCTTGAAAATATTTTTTCATAAAATCTTGGCCAATAGGATGCTGTCATGTATAGGGTAAAACTCTAACACCATGGTCAGCCACTCCCCTATATATACCCCATATTCTACCAAATTTCGATAAGCTTTTACAACTCTAAAAAGCCTTAAACACTTAATCTTCTTAGAGAGACTAACTTAAGCATCGGAGATCCATTGGCCTGACCCCCTACCTTGTGGGTGCGTGAGGCTTAGGTCCTTGATTAAAGGTGTTGATTGTATTACAAGTGCATTTTCGTCAAAGCTAAAGGTGGCAGAAATTTGCATCGACAAATTGGTGCTTTCATTGAGAGCTGATTCAAATACTCAAAGAAGCCTCTTGCATTTGGTTTCTTGAATTTTCTGTTACATTAAAAGGATAAAATGGTAGAAAATTTGGAAAACACGACGAACAGGACCCCGTACGTATAAGGATTTTGGACCGGAGAGCGGAGAAGAGAACATAGCTCCACGACGACGATCCTCAAGACTCAACACGGTAGGGGGAGGGGCCCCACCACTGGACACACCACCTTGTAGCCCACGACAAGGACCACCGCAGTAACAACAGCCCACATCAGCTACCATAACAGACCCAAGGCAGGAGGCCCAGCCGACTAAAGCCGTAAGCCTTGCTGCACAACAGGTCCATACCCGAGCCTAGACCATAGTAGCTGCTGCCAGCTAGGTAGCCCAACGGGCCTAAACCCAAGCCACCCAATCAGCAAGCCACGACGTGGTAGTCAAAAGGCCAAAGGGGCCCAATCCTATGCAAGCCCAAGGTAAGTAGGCACCGGCCTAGTACGCAATGCATGGCCTAACCATCTAGCCGGGTTGGCCCGCCCTACCACCCGCTCTGGCGACCCAGCCCACGAGCCAATCCACTCCTAGGCCACCTTCAACGATCCAGATTTCGACCACCGGTTTTGCGACCAACCCAGGGTTATTTTCACCCAACTTTTCTGCAGGAATGCCCGCTCTAGGCTCAAGCATTGTACTCGTAGTCTACTACACTTCCACCACATATGGAGATGCATATTAACTAGACTTTTCCAATCCAAATGACGAGCACCACTTGCCCCAGCATGTCACTAATTTGACAATCGCCCTCGTGCAGCAGACCACCTTGGTGAACTAGTTCCTTGAGCGCATCGAGACGCAGCGCGCCCAAGACGAAGTGTCCCAAAGCAGGATAAAAGGCGGAAGAACGTGACTCATTCCAATGATGTCCCAGCAAAAAGTTGCTCAGCCCACCACGAACTCTGCGTTCAGGTAGTATGCATTCTCGTTTAGGCTTTTGGGAAAATGTTTTCTCCTACCTTAATGCGCAGAGAAGCGTTCATTCTTGACTTAGCTCACGAGTCAGTGTGCATGCAAGGTTAGGTCCACATTCAAATGAGCACTTAAGACATTCCAGGCGAAGCGTCCACACGAGGCTAGGCCCACAAGGAGATCTTCTTGTGAGGCATCAGAGTAAGCAGCCACATGACGGACTGAGAAAAGCATGAGAGCAGTCCAGCTCAAGTTCTACTGGTAGCCTCTGCTAAGCGCGACAGTGAGCAGTACAAAATCAACCACGTGCACCGCAACCACAGCATAGACAAGCAAGACATGCCGAATAGCAACATGGACTAGCAGGTCAATATTGGGGGTAGCCGGAGGCTTTATTGCTCCACTAAGCGCAAATCCAGAAGGAAGTACAAAGGCTCGTAGCAAAGCAGCTACGCAACTTCTAGCGTATTGAGACCACCGACGATGCCCTTCGTAGAGACGCGGCCAACATGAGCAGGTCATCTTTTATAGATGAGATTGAGTAGATGGAGCCACCATGGAAGTTTAGCCCACCACATTTCACCTTGTTCAAATGAGATGAAGATCTAGATAGGCACTTGATGCATTACCGAAGCGCCATAACCCTCTACGGTAACAATAACGCTTTCATATGCAATATCTTTGCCACAACACTCCAAGGTGAGGTGCAAGATTAGTTCTACACCCTGTCACCATGCTCAATCTGGAACTTCAGCGAACTTTCCTTGGATTTCATTAAGGAATATTCGTTCTACCGCTTAATCAAGAATAAGTCTGATCACATTTTCAACATGAAGAAATACCTAAATGAGTCATTCAACATATACGTCAAGAGGTTCAAGGTAGAGAAGGCAAAGATCGTCGGATGCAATGACAGCATTTCAAGCTCAGCCTTTTAGAAGAAACTCCTAACAGATCACCCATTTTTCGGAGAGCTGATATATGGCTGAGAACTTGACCCCGGTAGATTCTTATGCTTTGGCAGAAAAGCACTCCCTTTGGGATGAGGCCAAGCGCTCCTAGAAATCGCCTGAGCAGCCGTGAAAAGACATAGGGCCAGCTTAGAAAAAGGCTGGTGATAAATCACCCAATGATAAAAACAAGCTAAGAAGTAGATGCAGGGATCGATCATCGATGAAAAAAGGCACAGCACCCAAGGTATACACCAAGTTCTCAGTCCCGATTAATCAGATCCTTCATGACCTTAAGGATAAGCCATGGTTCAAGATGTCGTAACCCATGAGGGGAGACACTTCTAAGATGGACCAGACAAAATACTATGCATTCCACAAAGGTCCGGGGAACGTAACCAACGACTGCATCACATGGATGAAGTACATTGAGAAGCTCGTGAAGGAAGGCAAATGCGACCAGTATGTTGACAGACCAGCTGCTTAGCCAAGGTGAGAAGCAGACGCGAATGCCGAACCCTCAGCCAAGACAATCCAAATCTACGGTATCTTTGTCGAATCCGAACATTTGGAGTCAACCAACAGTTCCAAGAAGAGGAAGATCGAGCATGCAAAATCGATCTTTTAGGTTCAAGCCATAGATGTTGTACCTGGACCAATCATCAGCTTCACCGAGTATGATGTTGAGAGAATAGACTTTCTCCATGACGCCGCCTTGGTGATTTCTGTTCAATTGGCCCACGCCATTGTTGAAAGAATTATGGTGGACAACAATAGCTCAATCAATATCTTACAACTATCAATCATCTAGAAGATGGGCCTGGAAAGCACGATTAAAGGAAAAATGAAAGTCTTGACTGGATGCAACAAACTTACCTTAACTGTTATTGGCACAATCACGCTCGACATAACTAGCCCTTCAATTGTCTCATCGTAGGCATTCATGATCGTCAGCGACTTATCTCCCCTATAACGGGATATTGGGTTAACCTTGGCTAATGAAGATTGAAGTTGTGACCTCGATTGAGTATCAAAAAATCTAATTTTGCATCCCAGTTGGAGCAATTGGAGAAATCAAAGCAACTAGGCCATGTATGCACTGTACATGTTGTTAAGGAGACGAAGAAGAATCTTTTGCCCCAGCAGTAGCAGCTGAAGTACAGCAAAACGATTCTACCTCCATTAAATAACAATCATAGTAGACGGTTCAGGAAGATGGTGTCAAGGTCGACAATGCCATGGTAGATGAATCAGGATAGAAACCCGAAAAAGACGCCGAGCACATCTTCCATGACCCTAAGCAGCAGTCAGACCATGCTTGATGCACATCCAAACAAGATCTGAGGGATTATGGATATGAAGTCCCCCACTACTCTAAAGGAGATCCAAGGTTTGACCTAACAAGCAGCTGCACCTGACCATTTTTCTTTTCGTGACATGCTAGCCAATGCAAGCTTTTTTGAAGGCAATCATGAGGCATATTGAGACAAATGGAATGCCAAAATACGAGAAAGCAATCCAAGACTTGAAGAAGTACCTGACATCACCTTCCATACTATCCAAATTGGAAACAGTGAATGACCTATACATCTATATAACGGTATCTGAAGCAGTAATAAGCTCCACCTTCATACGGGAAGAGTTGGGGGCCCGACTACCTGTATTCCACAATTCAAAAGCTTTCATCGATACGGAAACCAGATACCCCAAAATCAAAGCTTTGATTTCAGCACTAGTTGTTGCAACTCGGAAGCTTAAGCTGTACCTTTAGATGCACGCAATCATCGTCATGATGCGATATTTTGCACTATCCAGACGCACGACGATAAAGGCACAGAAACTGGCGGACATTCTAACGAACGCAGTAACTCAGCCCAGAAAAACCCAGAGGCAGCCGAGCACACCATAGTCGTACCAACCCCACCTACAAGAGATTTTCGGCGCTTGAACGTTGACGGATCATCCAACTACTAAGGATCAGGAGCAAGCCTAGTTCTTACTACCCCAGACGGCTTGATGCTTGAGCAAGTGATTACTCTAAGCTTTAAGGTGACGAAGCAGAGGATGAAGCCGTACAAGCAGGTCTTCGATTGGCGAAAGACCTAGTGGTCAAAAAGCTTGCGATCTATTCCGATTCTCAGCTGATCACCAACCAAACCTTAAAGGAGTACGTAGCAAATGATCTAAAGATAGCCCAATACCTTGAGAAGGTACGATAATAGGTAACGACGTTCCAGGCGTACACACTTATTCAGGTTCCACGAGTAGAAAATGCCCACGCCGATGCACTAGTAGGCCTAGGCTCTGCCTTAGACCATTAACTCAAGCGCTCCATCCCAGTTGAGTACTTGGAGAAGCCGAGCATAGATGAGGAACCGATAGTCGATGTGGCGCAGATCAACAACAACTTCGAGTTGGCAGGATCCCATCATCGATTACATAGTCCATGGAATGCTCCTAGCAAGCAGACTAGAGTTCATGAAGTTCCAGATGAAGGCAGCACTCTATTACATGTAGAACGACATGCTCGTTCGTAGATCCTTCTCAAGACTACATCTCCATTACCTATCGCATCTCGACGACCTAAAGATTCTTAGCTTAATTCATGAAGATGTATGTGGAAACCACTCTAAAGGCCGCTCCCTAGCGTAAAAGACTCTTAACGTAGGTTACTACTGGCCAATCATACATCAAGATGCCAAGGAGTATGTACAAAGATGTGATAGCTGCCAGCGCTTTAAGCCTGTGCCCGTACTACTTGCTAGTGAACTCCACTTGCAGACAAGCCCTTGGCCATTCATGCAGTGAGCGATTGACCTGGTGGAACCAATGTCGCCTACCACTAGGGGTTGAGGCATGATGATCGTAGCGATCAACTATTTCACAAAATGGGTCAAAGCCGAACCTAGACGGACATAAAGCGCTTCATATGGATGAACCTCATCTGCCGTTTTGGCATTCTTTTCTCAATCATCACAGACAATAGTTCACATTCGTGAGTGAAGACTTGGCGAAGTTCTTCGAAAAATATAACATCAAGTAACACATGTCCATGCCCTAGTATTTGTAGGGCAATGGGCATGCTGAGACGTTTAACAAGACCATTCTCGATGGCCTTAAGAAGTCCCTCTCAGACAAGAAGGGTAAGTGGCCAAATGAGCTCTCATATGTTCTATGGGCGTATTACACCACTAAAAGACGAGCAACTGGCGAAACTCCATTCTCCCTGGCGTTTAGCTATGAGGTGATCATTCCTCCCAACGTCATGGTGTTGAACAACATCATTGTACTACCGAATTTCGAGTAGAACGAGAAGAAGATGGCCATAAATTTAGAATTAGTAGAAGATGAGCTTGAAAAGGTTATTACCCGCATTGTGGCCTATCAGCAGTAGATCCTCTCTATCTACAACAAGAGGGCGGGGATCTTGCAGTTCCAGCCATGAAACTTAGTTCTCAAAAAGGCCTTCATAACCACCCAACGGGAAGACTAAAAAAAGATGGCTTCTATCTGGGAAGGTCCGTACAGAATCAGCCGAGTATGCAAGAAGGGCAGCTACACATTCACCACTATGAGGGACTAAGAGATAGAAAAACAGTGGAATGCCTACAACTTGAGAAAGTACTACATGTGACCTCCCATTATTCCTTGGACCTTGTTCAAGACAAATAAAGTTCGCAGACTTAAGCAACTAGATGAACAAGACTTCGCATGTCGAAGATTATCAGTTGTTATGCTATTACTGCCTAAAAGCAAAGTTAATACATTTCTCTATTTTCAATGAAGATTGAAGTTATTCATAAGCCTAGGTCGAATGCATAAACAAACTGACCACCCCTGCCAAAGCAGAAGACATCCCTACCCTTGCAGACATGGCGTGTGCTCTCTTATCAGAAGAAGGTAAATTGATTTGGGATATCCAGACGTGGATGGATTTTATGACTGCTCAATTTTCTCTAAATGCATTGACTACTTGAGCCAGACTGCTCCCAGAATTGGCCACAATAGACTTTTTCCTAAAAAGACGTAGCCGACTGAAGGATTCAATTTCGCGGGAGCCCGGGTCTTTAATCGGAAGAGACGCTAAGTGCAAGATCCTTGTTTATGAAAGAATTCGCGTGACTAGATGTTCCGTCCTTGACGTGCAAGTCTTCATGAACGTAACTCGACTCTAAAAATATTGCAATACTGGTTAAGCAACCTGCGGAATCAGTTACAATTGCTGCCCAAAAGATCTGTATCGAGCTACGTGCAACTTAGAAGATCAAGGGACCAGCAGCTCGGAAGGATATGGCCTCTAAGGCGCAATTTCACCTACACCCTAAGCTTAAATGCCTTCGAGAGCTAGGGACGACGCCTCAAGTGGTCACGCGGGTCGTCTGTTTCTGTAAGTAAGATGAGACTTACACCAACTACGACTATACGCACCCATTTACTTATCTAAAGGTAGCACCTTCGGCCGACAGTTTACGGTTTAAGTCTTGTAAGAGTTAAAGCTGAAATATAAGACTATAGAAGCTATGCGGACTCATCTGCTTTCTACGAGAAGCACGTGTCCGACTGCCGGCTCTATAAGTTAAAATTTTCGTAACATACCCCGAAAAGGCCAAGGCTCGTGCAGCCACTAAAGTTGAGATTCATAACTATAACAGCTACGCGAACTCCACTACTTTCTACGAGAAGCACGTGTTCAACCGCTGGCTCCATAAGTTAAAGATTTCGCAATATATGCCCCGAGAGGGCCAAAGCTTGTGCAACCGCTAAAGTCGATATTCACAACTATAGCAGCTACACGAATTCCTTTGCTTTCTACGAGAAACACATGTCCAACCACCGACATTATACGTTAAAAATTTTGCAACATACCCCGAGAAAGCCCAGATTCACGACTATAGTAGCTACGCGGACTCCTCTGCTTTCTACAAAGTGTCCAATTGTCGACTTTATAAGTTAAAAATTTTGCAACATGCCCCGGAATGGCCAAAGCTCTTAAAGCCAAGATTACGACTATAACAGCTATGCAGACTCATCTGCTTCCTACGGAGGTTACGAGTTCGGCCGTTAGCTCTATAGGTTAGAAATCTTGCATTTTTTTCCTCGTGGAAGTAAAGCTTCTTGAGCATCAAAGCCGAAACTAAAACCTAAGTGGCGACGTGGGATCAATTGCTTCATTGAAGCAGCTCACCCAACCTTCTGTTCTACGGTTAAGTTTTGCAAAAGACATGGCAAAATAAAAGGATGAAGCAAAGCAAGGAAAGTTGTTTATTAAATTTCTAGCAAATTGATAAACCGGCTCGAAGGCCAACAAAGTTCAAATAAAGCAGAACGAAAAGGAAAAGAAGAAAATTCCTAAGTCTAAGCAAAAAGACTACTTATCGGCAGCCTGCGCAACCACTAGTCCCTCGACTGCTACGCCTTTAGCCACACCGCTCTCAGCAGCCAAAGCTTCTATCAGCTTATCCTCAACTGCCCCTACCTGGACTGCCTGACCCTCAACTGCTCTGCCAATGGCAGCTTTAAGCGAGAAGTCAAGCAGATCAACTGGAGAAATGAAGAAAGTCTCAAAGTCCTTCTCAAAAAACTCGTAATCTGACGACCAACTCTGAAGAAATCAGCTTGATAAGATGTAAATGCCACTTCTTGACCGACATTCTCATTTTTCAACTGCATATTCTCCTCACCAGGCCCAGTGTGAGCATCATGCAACTTACCTAGTTCATTCATCAAGTTCTCGCTAGCAGAAAGCGCATCTTACAGATCTACTTCTTTGTACTCAAGCTTATTAGCAACATCCTTGAGACGCGACACTTCAACAATCATGAAGATAAGTTCCTCGTCCTTGGTGAAACAAGCAGATCGTAGCTTCAAATAGACATGCGCAAGGTCCTTAACCACTGGTGCAACACGACTGACTTCTTTCTCTGTAGCTTCCCATATTGCCTAAGTCGCACTAAGCTTAGCCTTCAAATGGACGACCTCCTGATGAATGGTTTCCAGCTGCATAGAAGTAGGGGCAGAGACATTAGACCCTTTCAAAATAGGGAGTTCAGATTTGAGCTTCTAGATCTATTCAGCAGTCAAGCGAAGCTGAGCCGTCAATGCCACTTCGGCCTTCTTAGCACATTCGAAAGCATCTTGATCGACGCCGCATAGACTCAGCTGCCAAAATCAAAGTCTTATGCATTGTAGCAATTAGGGACGACCTCATTGAGTAGGCAGGATGCTTCGCAAAAGAGTCTGAGTGGACGACAACTTTCCCAACACTATCAATAAACTTGGCACATGCATCAACGTCCTCAAGTAAGTCAGCCTTCAGCAAATCACAAACCTTGGGAAACTTTCTAACTTTAGACTCAATTGATCTCTTATAATTACCCGTGTGAGCAGACTTCCCTTTCTCAGTAGACGAATCAGTCACAATGGAAGGAGAAATAGGCATAGGCGCCACCTTAGCAGATGAATCCACCTTCCCGCTCTTTATAGTGGCGAGCCTCTCAGAAGTCGAACTGAACTTAGCTTCTGACATGTGCTTTGATATAAACCTAGACACCGGAGGCACCATCGAACCTTTTCTCTGGGCAATCCTCTTATCAATGGTGATGGCTACCTTCGGAGCGGCAGGTTTCATAGGCTTAGACTCAACGGTCATTTTCATCCTCTTGTGAGAAGTTAGATCAATGACAATTTTCTTAATAGCAGATGAGCCCCTACGAGCAACAAAAGAAGTCATTGGCTTCTTTTTAGCCGAAGGCTCATAAGCAAATGAGCAAGGCCTCTTCTTTCAACCTTCATTGGTAGCATACTCTCCAACAACGATCAGATGAGCAAACGCTTCATCCTTTATGTAGTTTCTCTTCATTCGAAGACAGCCCGCCTTTCTCCCAACGAAGAAGACTGAGTAGCCAGCGCCACTCGCATTACTCAACAAGAATGCTCAAGGCGAGTGCACTTTCTTCATATCTGTTGAAGTTATTGGGGTTGAGCCAAATTTTGAATCTACACAAAGTAAGAAGGACGATCAATAAACTGAAATCATAGAGTAGCTCAACAAAAATTCAAGCAGGCCAGGAATGAAGTAGTTCACTTACCATTGATAAAGGCAGTCGAAACACGAAACTCAGAAAAGGAGTCAAACTCCCACTCTCTATTTACCTCCAAGGTATCTCTCATCCACTCATGATTACCTTTGCGGAAAGCATCAAGTAGCCTATGGCGAGACCTCGGCTTCCTTACCCCTTCTTTATGGCCGATTTCAAAGAAGTACCATAACTCATTTATGGTCAAGCCAAGATCAAAGAATTTGCTTAAGTTCGAGAACCTCACCATCAAACAAACTGTATTCCAAGAGCATTGAGCAGGCGCGCATTTCATGGAGTAGATCACCTCCTGAAAAAGATGCGGTATGGAAAAAGTTAATCCCAACATGAGGTAATACGGATGGAATTTTATAGCCCTCTTCCTAGTAGTGGCACCCTCACAACACAGTTCATGGCCGCTATTATCCTTCACCCTCTTGACGCAAACCTTTGACGGAATCGCATGCTTGTACGTCTCGAGAAAATCCCAAAATAGTTAATTGGAATTGATCTTGACATGCGCAACCTTAAAGTAGCCCAACTTACCGAACGAACAAGCCATCGGAGGAAGACATCTCAAAATTCTTGCAAAAAAGTACAAAGAAAAATATTTAGAAAGCAGCTCGCAAGAAGAGAAACAAAAAAATATATAAAAATAAGAGGATCGCAAAGCTCAACACCCTATCGCCAGGCCCCAAGGCCCAGCTCACCTACACTACCAGGCCATAGAGGAGCCATCCCTCATTCTCTCTCTCTCCTTTAGTGCGGGCCCAAACCGCTGGAGCCCAGCAGCACGTTAACCCTTATGACCCAGATCCCTGCCACTTCTTGGCCCAATCTGCCAGCAAGAGAAACCAGGCCCGTGCAGGTCTCTCTCCCTTTCACATTCCATGGCAGGCCCAAGCCTACTCCTCCATGCTTGGCCCGCACTAAGCTCAAACCCAATTGGGCTAGAGCCTCACGGATCACCTAGCTCCGCGCCTAGCGCGCCTGTCACCTCGGCCAAAGTGGAGCTGAGCTTCGCCGCCGCACCACCTGTGCACAGTAGCTCCATGACACCCTTGCCACGTCTCTCACGCCACCTTGGCTTTGCCGAGCCAATTTTTCAAGTCCCAAAAATTCAAAATTCAAAATTTTCTTCCCTTGGTGCAGCATGGAGAAAAAGAACAACAATGAGAGACGACTCTTTGCAATGGCAAGAGAAGAAGAAAGCTAGGGGAAGGGGAACAAATTTCCTCTGGCTTCTCTCTTCCTTGTTGGAATTATGATTGTTCTGCAAATTTATTTAATCCCTTGCTTAAGGCATAACTAAATAGGTATTGAGGGCAATTGGTTTCCTTTTTCTAGAAGAAGTCCATCTCCAAATTAAGAAAGGAGATCTAGTTCGAATTAGGAAACAACTCTACAAGCCTATGCAGCTTAAGATTTCTACACTTACTGCCATTTTCCTACGAACAACCCAACAGATGTAGGGGCATTTGTGGAGCCTAAAATAATCCCAAATATTCTGTAGGTGACACGTGAACTTTTGCCTAAGAAAGACAAGATTGCCCTCATTAAATGGGTAGGCTTCTTAGATACTCCCACCCGCAGCTCAGACCCCTGAAGGTCCCTATAGCTGAATACAACTGCCCACAGCTCACTTGCCCTTGGCAAGGAAAAGTCAAAGCATTAAAGATAAGGATTAATTACCCAAATCCTATCTTTAATACACTCCCAATTGAAGATTGATTCCATTCAAGTAAATAATCCCTATTTAAATCAATTAAGAATAATTACTCCATTATCTCAAGATATTATTTCCTATTTAATATCTTGAGAATATTTCTCCGTAAAACCTTAACCAATAGGATGCCGCCATGTGTAGAGTAAAACCCTAACACCATGGCCGGCCACTCCCCTATATATACCCCTTATTCTACCAAATTTCGGTAAGCTTTTACAACCCTAAAAGGTCCTAAACACTTACTCTTCTCAGAGAAACTAACTTAGGCATTGGAGATCCATTGGCCTAACCCCC
Source organism: Pyrus communis (assembly GCF_963583255.1). Taxonomy (NCBI): domain Eukaryota; kingdom Viridiplantae; phylum Streptophyta; class Magnoliopsida; order Rosales; family Rosaceae; genus Pyrus; species Pyrus communis. The sequence goes on along the minus strand of NC_084806.1, from coordinate 19,468,332 downwards.
CAACTTGTGGGCGCGTGAGACTTAGGTCATTGATCAAAAGTGTTGATTGTTTTGCACATGCATTTTCGTCAAAGTTAGAGATGGCGGAAATTTGCATCGACAGTTTCGATTCACATAAATAGCAACGAAAATGTTATATATAGATATAGAAATGCTTAAACGCTAATAAGTTAGTAAATTAATACAATATTAAACACATATTTAGCCCATTTTATGAATTTTTTTTTTTTAAAATACTGTCCGGACACTCATTTTTATTTATTACACACACTTTTTTGATAGCTTAGTTCATACTTAATGCTCTTAATCTTGTCAGAGTGCCTTGTTATCTTTTCTTGTTCATCTCATATTAATTGTTCTTTATATTTGAGTTCTAAAGTGAGAAAAAAAAAGTAGTACATATGAGTAAACATAATAGACAACACTCTTGTGCCACTTCAATTTCTATACGAAAGTAATAAACATCTTCCACCATCATTTGAGTCCAAAGGGTAAGTCGTCACTCAGTACTACAATCTGATAGTATTCCTCTTCTTCACTTGTAAGTAAGAGGTATTAGGTTCTAATCTCGTAGATGACAAATTTGATACCAAATTAAGTTGCTTGTTATGTGATTTTAGCCGAAATCCCCATTCACTTAGTGTAAAAAATATCGTTGTACTAAATAAAAATAAATAAAAAATAGGAATTGTTATTAGCACTCCAAAAATCTCATTCTACACTCCAAACTTTCTATATTATGAAAGAAAATTACACTTGTGAGGAGTGTAGAATGAAATTTTTGGAATGCCAATAACACTTTCCTAAAAAATAAAAAAAGTCCAAGGGTAAGTACCAGGTTTGACTTTTTAGTGTAAAAATGTGGTTTTTCGTTAAAGTGAACAGTACCGTGGACTTTTTGTTAAAACTTCATTTTATTAATATAGTTGATGGCAAACTGCCATTAAAAATGATTTTCCTTAAATAGAAGTTATCATCATAGAATTGACATCTGTTGGTTTCGATAAAATTGTATGCACGCCGTATGCACCAGTCAATGCCCAGCCCAGATGATACGCTAAAACTGTATGCACGCCGTATGCACGCCACAAGCAGGCCAGCCACTGAATAATTTTGCCTCAATGCGCTCGCCTTTTCTGTGTGGATTTTGGGCTTTACATATCTTTATTTTTTTGACAAAAATATATCAAGTACTTTCATGCGAACTTAAATTATGAACCAAAGTATTGTAGTAATTAGGGATGAAACTCGATCAGGTTCGGCATGTTGGATAGTCAATCCAACTCTAATTCAACTTTTACAATTTGAGTTTGGGTTGGGTTCGGGTTCATGCAAGTTTAGTTGAGTTCGGATTCATCCAACTTTATCGAGTTCAATCTTATAATACCTTATTTTGCTTTATTTTTCCAATTTTGAACTAAACAACATCAATATAAGTTAAAATTCATTTACATATCATCATCTACACAACATTTAAAACAAACAACCATGCAAAGTTGAAACTAAATTACAAGACGTATACCAAACTTCAACCGAAAGAAATGTAAAACTAACACTAACATTCACTATCCACATGAAAACCGAGAATAGACTTCAAGTATTGTCATTCCAACATTTATACATGACTTATATACTATGAAGTTGGATGGGTAATATGTGCATGAGCGAATTCAGGCTCAAAATCGGGTTAGGTTTAATCCTAATAAATGTGGGCGGGTAAGACATCAACCCAACTCAACCTAATAAATGATTGGGTTGAGGTCATGTTGGGGTTGGGCGGGTTTTTTTCTTAATTATAACCCTTCCGATCGGATTTGAAATCAGCTTGGACAAAGGCGGATTTGGGTTCACTCAACGCTAGTTGTCACCCTAGTAGTAATGGATTTTATGGTAAGCAAAATTGTTGATATGTCTCACTTTTATGATATATTAAAAAAAGTAAATCCACATTTTATAATTTGAGTGAAATAATAATATCACGTGACCATGTTTTTAGTTTTCCAAAAAACTTACCCTATTTACACAACATATGGGCCACGTATCCAAGTAGATCATGCTGCTCCCCCAACCCAATGACAAGTTGGCATGATGGAGTGTGAATCTCACATTGGGAAACTAAGGATTGCAATGACTATAAGAAATTAGACTAAACTCGTATTGCCATTTAGTCTTGTGGTAGAATCTCAACTTCTTCCATGCCATCATAACTAGTTTAACCACATGTTGAGCCCAATAACACACATGCTTCCACATGTTAGGCTTAAATGAATCGACACGTGAAGAGAAATCTATATGCTTATTAAAAATTGGACTATACCCCCATTACAAATTGATTTTATTGTGAAATCAGATTTTTTAAAGTACACCGCTAATAGAGTGCCATATGTACCGAATGATAAACACTGGTATACTAAAAACAATTTACATAGCCAGCCATAATCACCATTGAAGGCACATGCATTTATCTTTTATATCGCGATATTAAATGGAGACAAATTTAAGATCTTCACCTTACAAATAGAGTATAACACCAACACGCTATAGTGCTAATGAAATCATGGTTAGAATTGAAAAATATGTTCCTTCATGTGGGCATTGTGTTAATTGATTTGCCCTCTAAAACTGTCATTTAGTTAGTCTCATTTTACCACATGAAACTTGTTTTGTCTTTGTTTTGTTTTGTTTTTTTTTTTATTTTGTTTTTTTGTTTTGTTTTGTTTTTTTTTTTTTTTTGAACAAATTTGAACAAACAATAGTATTTATATTAAGGGGGTGAGGGTGGGCTTAAGCCTCACAATGTGCTAGCAATAATATAGTTCAAATTCACTCTTGGCGAGAATTGAACCTAAGATCTCTTACTTACAAGTGAAGAGGAATAATACTAGACCGTAATACTAAGTGGCCACTCTGTCTCTTGCAGCTGTCATTTTTTATCTCATTGAGTCTCATGTCACCCCATTTTCGTCAATTTTGTCAAATATACGTTAAAACAAGAGGAGTTAGAACATTTTATTTTTTATGTAAACAAAGATAAGCTCCATTTTTTACGATGTGGCACTTAGGTGAGAATTTTAGTTGACCACGCAATATTTACCAAGACGCAAGTGAATTGTGGCGAGAAAAGTTAGGAAGACAAATTAGGTTTAAGCGAATCCAGTCCTTGAGTTCAAGTCGACCGATAATGTCCATACTACCCATTAATTCAAAGCCTATTTGGGGTAATTGACAAAAATTAGGTGAACTGAGATAAATAAGATGGCAGATTAAAGTGGAAAAATGAGACAAAACAAGTTTTAAGGAGTAAAATGAGACTAAACAACAATGTTAGAGAGCAAATCAATTAGTAATTCTTGTTTTAATACGGAAAAGAATTTGAATTAGCGTCTAATAATATTTTTCTTCACTTATAAGTGAGAGGTTTTTGGTTCAATTCTCGCCAAAGACGAATTTAAACCACATTATTGTTAACTTGTTGTGAGGCTAAATTTACCATAAATAATATCATTTGTTAAAAAAAAAAAAAAAGAATTTTAAATGAAGAGGGGATTTGGTGGGGTTGGTACTAAGAAACACGCGCCACGAGCGAGAAAAAGAGTAGAAGCAGTCCAAACAAAATTATACAAAAAAATAATAATAATAAATCGCCGGCATGTTTATTCTGTTCAACGCGCCTTGTTAAGCGTATGTCTCACGGATCGCCGGCTTTTTTAGTGTTTGGAAGAAAGGTAAACGACTGTATTGACTGAAAGGAGAGAGAAGAGAGGAGAGAGAATTTTGAGAACAAAAGAATCGTTTTTCAAGGAATCACAGCAATCCAACACATCCATCTTCTTCCCATTCAAAATCCCATTTTCCATCTCTCTGTCTCGGTCTCTGTCTCTCTCTTCTGTGCGAGGAGAGAGTGTGTGGAGGCCTTCCTTCCTTCCTGCTGCGTGCCCTAGATCTTGAGAGAGTCAACGAAAAATCACCATTCCAGATCTTCAATTCTCGATTTGAAACTCCTTTCAGCTCATTGCATCAGGTATCGCTTTTGTCTTCTCCGAGTGTGAGACACTGAGACTCTGAATTTTCATTTGGGTAAAATTTGATTTTGCTTATTTTCTCGGCAACCAAACGGGAAACAAGAAAATGGCGGAAAATTCTGGGATTGTGGGCTGCTGGGTTGACTAATAGGGGAATGGAGATTGCGTCTTGGAGTTGGGGTTTTGATTTTCGGGGGTAGATTGGAGTCTGTGGGTAGGTTTGACTTTTATTTACTTGGATTTTTATACCGAAAATCCTGCATACATATATTCAGGCGTTTGACTGTTTCCGAGATTTGAATTGTGACTTTAGGGTTTTGTTGCTTTGGCTCGTTCTTCCGATTAGTCCATTTGTCGTTGCATATAGAACCTTCTAATTACGAATTAATCCTTTTATACTTTCGGATTGCAGAAATTTCCACACCAATCGGACAGTGCAATGGTGGATAGGGACAATAGTCAGGAATGAAATCTTTATGTGATCGAGTTGTGATGCATTTATTCTAGATGAAGACGAATCAGTGGCGTCCAGGCATGGGTGACATGCAGATCTTGCCCGGGCCTCGCCATCGCCCGCCCTTGAAGAGGCCGGTGTGGATTATTGTCTTGGTTTCTTTGGTTAGCATCTTTGTGATTTGTGCTTTCCTCTATCCGCCTCAAAGCAGCGCTGCTTGTTACATATTTTCTTCTAGAGGTTGTAAGGCTATTTCGGACTGGCTTCCACCTGCTCCTGCAAGGGATTTTACCGACGATGAGATCACATCCCGTGTTGTAATTAGAGAGATTTTAAGCCAACCTCCTATTCAATCCAAGAATCCAAAAATTGCATTCATGTTCCTTACTCCAAGTGCATTGCCTTTTGAGAAGCTCTGGGATAAGTTTCTCCATGTAAGGCTTCATCTCCTATTGATTTATTGGCCCAAGAAAGAAATCTTCTGTGTTTCTTGTTTCTTTTTTTGGGTTTCTTTTCAACTTTTGTCCTACTACGATTCTCCTGTTTAGTTGGTTTAAGCATATTCAGATGCTATCTGATCTTTGTCAGATAGTGCTTTCTAATAAGAAAGTATAAGAGTAGAAAATGATTAACCCTATAATCGTTAGCAAGGATAGTCGTTGGACCGTCCACGTACAACAGTCTTTAAGGCCTGAATTATATTATGGTTACCGGTTAACAGTGAACCTTCTTTAACTGTTACTTTTGGTGCTCTTTTCAAGAGATTGTTTTCATGTTAATGACTCTGATTTATAGTTGGTTGGCATGTGTGTATGTTAAATTAGGTCTTTCCTGTAATAATATGTGATTGTAAATGTTCAACCTTTTATAGAACATTATTTCTGATCATGTTCACTCAATATTTCAGTGTTGATAGAGCCTGTTCAAGTAGTTATCGATTCGTATGCTTAGCTTGAGCACTTCTGTTTTTTTGTTGGCAGGGTCATGAAGGAAGGTTCTCTGTGTATGTCCATGCTTCTAAAGAAAAGGCAATTCATTTGAGCCGTTACTTTTCTAATCGAGAGATTCGCAGTGACCCGGTAAACCTGCTTGGATTACATGGCTTTACAAATTTATATTTCATATTTAATCCATATAAATCTCAAGGAAGCTCAGCATAATCTTTAATATTAACTCAAAAAGCAGAGACTTACTGATTTTGCTTCATTATGAGCTGTGTTGATCTTGATCAATTTTAAACTAACAGACAGATTGAATCTTTCACTATTTGTCATGCAAGGGTTTATACTTGCGTTGATGAGGTTACAATGATAGGTAGAAGAATATAAGGATTATACATGTCACATATCCTTCACATGTATTTTCTTAAACCACATCTGCCTTAAGATTAAATCTTTTACAGGCAATAGATAGTAATTTTAGTAGAATTTTTTTCCCAGCATACGGGTCTTTACTATTTCTAATATTTCTATTTTTTGTTGTTGGGCACAATCATTCTATCAGTAGTGACTGTGATTTATTATTGACTCATGTTTAACTAGTGATCTAGGAGATTAATGAGATCGATTCTTGATTCATGTTTCCAGGTGATATGGGGAAAAATTTCAATGGTAGATGCCGAGAGAAGATTATTGGCAAATGCTCTTCAAGATCCTGATAACCAGCATTTTGTCTTACTTTCAGAAAGGTGATTAAATTTTAGGTACCTTTAGTCATCCTATTCGTCTAGTTCTGGTTATTTCTGCTGCTATCAATATCTCATTAATTCTTTATGTTGTGCAGTTGTGTACCATTGTACACGTTTGACTATATCTATGACTATCTGATGAATACAAATATAAGCTATGTTGACTGGTAAGTAAAATCTTGTTTTACGAGCTACTGTTCTAGTTTAAATGTGTTGGTAGCTCATTGTGCGACTGGATTTCAATTTGATGAATAATTACGGTTATGAATGCTGCCCAAGTACGTTTTAATTTTTGAGCTTTGCTCTCCTAAGGTCCTCATTTTGAGGACCTGTGAGGACCAAATTCATATTAACCACAATATCATATTAGTTTAGATCCAAAGGCTTAAAATATTTGATAACTTAATAAACCAAAACAAGAAAATGAGTTTTCTAATGGTTCATGGAGTTTAAGTTGGTTTTATTAAGTTATCAAATATTTTAAGCCTTTGGATCTAAACTAATATAATCTTGTTGCTAATATGCATTTGGTCCTCAAAGGTCCTCAAAATGAGGACCTTAGGAGAGAGCAGCACTGTTAATTTTTTAATCCTCTGAAATTACTAAAGAGCCAACTTATTCCTAATTGATAAATTTATTTTTATTACCTGTATACTTGTGTATTCTTTTCAGCTTTGAGGATCCTGGTCCACATGGAAACGGGAGGTATTCTGAACACATGTTACCTGAAATTGAGAAGAAAGACTTTAGAAAGGGAGCACAGGTGATTTTGATCATGTTGAGATTATCGATGTAGTTTTATAATCTGTGCAAATTGATATTTGCTTACTGTAGGGCATGTTTATTAGTTTTATGAATGCATTACTAGTCGGCAATATCAACAGACATAAACAGTAGAGATGTATGACCACTTAATATTGTGAATTATATGCAGTGGTTCTCTATGAAGCGTCAGCATGCTGTGATAGTAATGGCTGATAGTCTCTACTACTCGAAATTCCGGGACTACTGTAAGGCAAGTTTTCCTTCTCAGCATTTTTATATCTACCTTCTTTATTTCTTAAATTTTCTTATAGTAGATATTTTTGCCTGTAATTTGTTATCATATACCTATAGGCAATAGCATATCTGCATATATGATACTTTGATCCTTATTTTCTCCTATTATGGGTGTAATAGATTTGGGTTCGCTCTTTATTTGGTTGTTTCTGATAATCCAAGCTCTAGCAATGCTGAAATTTTTTGTCTTCATGTAAAACATCTGCTTGATTTCAACATTTGGATTTCTTTCCTCTTCTCATGCTTGGCCCACTGTACAGCTGAGATGCAAGTATCTAAGGGCCTGTTTGGTATTGAACTTGAAGTCAATTTTTTTAACACAAAAACAATTTATGAGTTTCAAGCCAAGAATCCTTGTTTGGTAGAACTGTTTTCAGAAATTGAACTCAAAACCAACCGGAAAATAGCCTATATATTAAAAACACAAAAATCAGTTTTGAGAGTTTTCAAACTCAGCACACACTCCACTCTTTCTCTCTGCATCCTATCTCGCTTCACTCTATCTTATCTCTTTCTCTCTCTCCTCTCTCTTGTCAGTTCTCTTCTCTCTTTCATCTCTTTCCAGATCTCTTCTATCCTCTCTTCCGATCTCCTCTCTCTCTCTCTCTCTCTCTCTCTCATGCCAGATCCTCTCTCTTTTACCTCTGTCGGCTCTCCAAGGAGTTGATGCTTCCTTTTTTTTTCTTTTTTAATTGTGAATACAATACAATTTTGAATTTTATACCAAACAAGTTTTTTAGTCTTATAAAAATTGCTCTTAAGAAATGTCTTAAGAAATATTTTTAGAAAGGATGAATTTTTTGAGCAGGATTCCTAATGGGCCCAAATAGGTTTATGGAATCTTTAAAAGTATGATACTCTTATGTTCACTGGTTCAATTTCTTGATATGGGATTTCTTGGTTATTACAGCCAGGTTTTGACGGGCGCAATTGCATTGCTGATGAACATTACATGCCAACCTTTTTCAATGTGAGGCCTCTTAAGAATTCTCTTTAGTGTTTCCTTGTATTTGCATCTCTGCCTGAATGAAGTTTTCTTTATACATGTTTCCAGATAATTGATCCTGGTGGCATTGCAAACTGGTCTGTAACACATGTTGATTGGTCTGAAAGAAAGTGGCATCCAAAGTTATACAAATCTCAGGATATTACATATGAGCTTCTGAAGAATATTACGGTAGAATTCTGCTATAAGCTTTATATATATATATGCACATGTGTATTATTTACCGATGACAGCGCCATCATGTATGTATGTTTATCTAGTTTAGATATGTGTGGCATATGTATATTGACACTGACTGCCAATTTCATAGTAGTTGATCCCTTACTCCTCATGTTATGACTGTTAATTATTGGTCCTCATCTAACGATAAAGAACTAAGAAAAAGGAATGGTTTAGGGTGACGCTTGTTTTTGGCTTTCACGTTTCAGTTGTAGTTGCTTTCTTTGTACCATCAGTTTCCAACATAGATAATGTTAGAAAGACCACCGCTTTGAATGTAAATAGTTCAAATTTTCTGATAGTGACTTTGGTTGTCTTGCTCTGCAGTCAGTTGATGTGAGCGTGCATGTAACCAGTGATGCGAAGGTACGCATCTAAAAAATCCCTAAGACGTGCTTATTGAATTTGATAGCTTGTTAACAATTTACCTTTTCTGTTTTGTTTTTCAGAAAGTAGTACAGAGATGGCCTTGCTTATGGAATGGTATACAACGACCGTGTTACTTATTTGCAAGGAAGTTCCATCCAGAGACTCTCAATGACTTGTTGCACCTTTTTGCCAATTATACAACAATTTGAGCCAGATATTTTTTACTCCATATTCTTTGGTTGGATCGCTTTCGACCGTTCCACTCCATGTTATTTCCAGTATAGCTGACGGAGTTGTAAATTGCCACATTATAGAGGCTTGATTGTTCGCCGCCTCCCTACCACGATTCTTGAGTGCAAGGGCTACTGGCAGAGCAGTTAGGGTGGCCGGAGTCGGGCAGGAGGCTAACAGGGTAGTGTTACTTGGGGATGATATGAGGATATCATTTCTAGAACCCTTCATTTTGTGCTATCCGTGTTACATTTCTATAACTTAAATTTTTTTAGGCAACTCTCGAATGGCAAATTATACAACACACAATAGCGCCGTGAAATTCATGCTTTAAAAGTTATGACCGGCACTCTTTGGGCAGCGGCAAAATTGAGAGAAAATAAAACTAGAAATGACGAGGACATATAATTTCTCCCTGGTATAACTCTGTTTTTGCAAAACATGTAATCCGCTTGGAGGATGATCTTATTCTCTTGTTTGCAAATTATGTATGTTTATTGTATAAACATAAGCGAAATCGTTCAATTTCTTAGTTTTCATTTGAATATCGAAAAAAATTATTCAAATAAGAGATTGTTAGGTAATTCAAATGTAACAAATAAATTAATGATGAACTGTCCATTTATTTGATACATTTGAATAACTAAATAATCATCGATTCAAATGATTTTTGTAAAGATTATCTTCAAATGAAGATCAAGAATTTACCAAACAAAAAAATAAAGAAAATAAACGGTTATGATTATAAATTTAGATCGTGAAGATACGTTTTCTGTAAGTGGAAGAATTAGCTCACCTTGTGGTCTCGCTTTATGATGGTTGGATGTGGTATTGGCCTTTGAGCAATGAGTTATGCAGTACCGTCTTTCAACAATTACTATATCAATCTCACTCCTCTATGATGAAATTAAGTGGTCCCACTCTTAGCGATGACCAATGTGGGCGTCAATGTAGGTTTGTTGTGTGGTCTAACTCTTCGACGATGACCAATGTAGGTGCCTATTGTTTTTGCGAGAGATCTTTATTGGTGGTATTTGTATGTTTGTGGATGTGATAGTTGTTTACGCTAAAAACCGTAAGGTTAACAAACTAGATTAAATAACCCTTAGTAGGCTTAGGATATGGACTGAAATTAAATGGACTTAGAGATATAAGTGGTTTGCCCTTCAAAACTAGGCTTCATTCACTATGATGTTCATAATATATTGATCTTAAGGCTAAATAGCACTCGACTAATACATTCACTCTTTTCTATCATTTTTTGTTCGGCCCCCATATTAGAGGTTAGGTGAGACTAATAAAAGGCCAGCTTTGCTCCCGTTCCTGTTAGAGCAGTTCCACTGGAGGTGGACTTGCCCAGCACTCTGTCCAAAACACAGGCCAGTACCCTGTCCAAGTGCTCCAACCCGCAAAACAGCTTGGCACCCAGCCCAAGCCAGGCAACAGACCAGCTCATTTCAGACAGACTCAGAAGCCGGCCCATTTGGCTGGCACGTGCACAACACTCGCGACTGGGCGCGAGTAAGAGACAAGGTTGCAGGTGGCGAGGCTCGCTTCTTAGGCCACTTGCGTTTACTCGGATGAGGGCTACGTGGCCCTCCTCAGAGTCCTTGGATTTCCAACGGCTAGTTTTTGTAGGCCGTTGGATTTCCAACGGTAAAAAAAATTTAAATTTGACTTTTAAAATGGACCGTCTGATCACAGATCAACGGTCCACGTTTTTTTCACCAAAAAAAAAAAAGGCCCAACAGTCAGAATTTTGACCGTTGGCCACGTGGCAGCTGGTTGGCTGTTGGATTTGATTATTTTTCAAATCCAACGGTCCAAATTAATTACAACATTAAAATTTATTAAAAATTTATTAAAAATTGTGAATTTGTTTTTAAAAAATACAGAAAAATTTTAAAAAATTAATTTTTTTTTTCTATAAATACCTAACCCTCATCTTCCACCTTACACCACATTTTAATATTTTCTACACTTTCTACACTTTCTACATTTGAATATTTTGTACACTTTGAGAGAAAAAAAATGACTTCGTGAAAGCTCATTGAAGATGTTACGTTGTGTGAATGTTGGGTTCACACTACTCATGACCCGATTACGGGTAATGAGATGGATAAGCAAGAAATGTGGAGTAAAATTACGAAATCGTTTTGCGATGTACATGGAAAAGATGCCAGATCTAGTCAAGGTCTTCAAGGTCGTTGGAAAAAACTCAACGCATCCTTTACTTGTTGGAAAAATGCCATCTCTCATGCTTCTGGTAATCTACGTAGTGGGACAAGTTTAGCGGATCAGGTAACAATATTTTTATTTATTTATATGCATTCCACCCACATCAATATTTTAATTTATTTAATTTCTTACGTAATTTTTATGTAATTTATATGCATTCCACGCCCATCAATATTTTAATTTATTTATTTGTGTACACCCGTATTTTTTAATATTATCTTATCCCACATTTTTATAGACACTACAAGCACAAGCATTCTATAATGCAAAGAACCGTAACAAATCATTCAACAAATGGGAATGTTGGCAAATTGTCAAAGATTGCCCTAGATACAAAATTGTGGCAATCGGTCCAGAAGTTGTCATGCACGGTATGGGTCTACACAGTTCGCCAGAAGCAGACACGGCCGAACAAGAAGCCAACATATTTGAAGACACGGAAGGGACGCCTGAAGAAGTGCCGGAGACCCAACCGACTCGTCAATCCCTCAGGCCTCAAGGTAAAAAGGCATCAAAGAAAAAAGGTATTTCTTCCAAAAATGACTACACTAAATATATGGAGGAACTTGCTCGCCAAAGTGAACTGAACATGGCATGGAAAAGGCTAGAGATGAGGAAAAAGCTACTGCTATGGCAGCAATAATAACAGCTACTGAGGCTCGTGATGCGGCGGTTGAGAGACAAAGAGAAATAGTTAATCAAGAGAACGAGATGATTAGAAAAGCACTTCATCGAGAGAATGAGATGCTTAGAGAAGAAAGGATGGCTCAAGCAGATCGTGACACTATGAACAAGTCTCTAGTAGGACTGTCTCCGAATTCAAATTTTTTTTGGACATCAGAAAAAAGAGATGTCGTGCGAAGGAGGCGTGCAAGAGATGCCGAAACAAGTCAAGGGGGTTCCAGCTATAGAAATCCTAGCAACCAAGATCCTAGCACCACATATCCTAACTCCACAGACTTTGTATAATTTCGTATTTATTTGTACTACTTTATTTAATTTGTTATGTGATTTCTTAACATTTTTAGAACTTTATTTAATTTCTTATGTAATTTCTTATTTATTTTTAGAACTTTATTTAATTTCTTAGGTAATTTTTGTACTTTATTTAAATATTTGAATAAGATTACATAAACTCACCAAATAAACATTTAAAAAAAAAACACCAAATAAAATTACATAACCTCACCATATAAACTTAAAAAAAAAAAAAAAACACACTAAATAAGATTACTTAAAAAACAATAAGCTTTATTCTTCAACCACAAGCCTTATTTTAATTATCTTCGCCTTCGTGCAATCCCCACTAGTGGTCAATCAAGTCATTTTGCAGGGTTATGTGCCAGTATGGCTCTTGCAATGAAGTGTACCGCTGAATGATCAATTCATTGTAACGTCCAACCCGTTCCAACGGCTCGTGTTGCACGGGATCTTCGGTCTGGTCATGAGCATAGTAGATTTGTGTTCTTGAGTTATTCATCAGATCCGGCTCGTATTCATCGACTACATCATAATCATACTCGTCTTCAACAATCATGTTGTGGAGAATAATACACGTCATCATGATGGATCGAAGAGCCTCGACATCAAACATTCTAGCTGCAGCCTTGACAATCGCCCAATGAGCTTGCAGGATACCAAAACAACGCTCGACATCCTTCCTACACCCTTCTTGACACTTTGCGAAGTGTTTTTCTTTTTCACTCTGTGGACGTGGCACTGTTTTGACAAATGTTGACCACCTTGGGTAAATACCATCTGCAAGGTAGTATGGTCCATCGTATTTATTACCATTAACCCAATATGTGCATCTCGGCCCATTTCTTTGTAGTAGTTTGTCAAACACTGAAGATTGGGCAAGGACATTTAGGTCATTCTAAGCTCCTGGAACACCAAAAAAAGCATGCCAAATCCATGTATCAAAAGAAGCCACCGCTTCCAAAATGATGTTTTTGGCTCCTTTTCTGTCGCCATAAGCTCCTTGCCATGCATTTGGACAGTTTTTCCATATCCAGTGCATGCAGTCGATGCTTCCAATCATGCCAGGGAAGCCTCGCATCTCACCCTTCCTCAGAAGCCTTCGCATGTCCCTTGGCGTGGGTTTCCGAAGGTACTCACTGGTGTAGAGGGGTTCAATTGCAGAGCAAAACCGCATCAGGGACTCCAGAATTGTTGTTTTTCCCATCCTTGCGATCTCATCCACTTGATCTGCAGATGCTCCATATGTAAGCATTCGCAAGGCAGCCGTAATTTTTTGCTTAGGAAGAAGACCTAGAACATGAAAAGCATCCTCTTTTTGCACAAAATATGGATCATGGTTGTAAACAACACTCATGATTTTATCGAACAAACTTTGTTGCATTCTAAAACAACGTCTAAAAACATGATCAGGGAAAATGCTGTTGGGAATAAAATAATCTTCCAAGAGATCTTTACCTCGTCTTTCCCTTCTTCTATCGATGCTTGCCGCATGTTTGGGTTTGGCTATCTGACCCACAGCTTCCATGATATGGCAGGAATGTGAGGCCCTCCGCCTTCTATGGTGATCATCCTTATCCTCCTCCATTGCGAAAGCCTCATCTCCACCTCCACCTTCGTCAAGATTGACCAATTCTTCCTGTTGTGCCAACAATCTTTTCTGCTGCTCTTGCAACTGTTTATACACTCTCCTTGAAGAAGACATTGTAAGAACTCAAGATTTGAAAACGATAAAAGAAGAATTCTGAGGTAAAAAAAAGGATTGAGTTTAGTGTGAGGATAGATGTAGGGATGTAGGGTTTATATGGACAAAAAAAGAGAAGATGAGGTTCTAGACAATACCACGTGCCACTACGTGATTGGTTGAAAATCTTATCGAAATCTTGGCTAAATTATTGTAAACAGGAAGTGACACGTGGCGTGTCGGGATTGGTTGAAAATCTTATCAGAAATCTATCTACAAAATAGTACGTTCGGATAATGACACGTGGCCTGACAAGATTGGTTGAAAATCTTATCGAAATCTTGCCTAAATTATTGTAAACAGGAAGTGACACATGGGTTGTCGGGATTGGTTGAAAATCTTAGCGGAAATCTATTCACAAAATAGTACGTTCGGATAATGACACGTGGCGTGACGAGATCGGTTAAAAATCCTATCTGAAATTAAAACTATTTTTTTAATTTATTATTTTATAAAAAAATTATTTAATATTTTAAATGGACTGGGTGCCAGCGCATTTTGTAGTGGTGGAGATCGTTTGTGCCAGCGCATTTTTAGACTGGGTGCCAGCACATTTTTTTTGGGGTGGAGATGCTTTGGCCTATTACTGTTCATTAGGGTCTATTACTGTTCACTGAAGTGGATAAATGGGCTAGGTGCTGGCGCAAAGTCTTTAGGGGTGGAGTTGCTCTTAGACGACCCATCCACGCATTGCATTTCTAGCGACCGTCCTGCCTGGGGAAATGGTTCGGGTTTCTGGCATGCCATTTCCTCTAGAAGCCAAAGTGAATTCTGTGATGAGGTTCACCATCCCCTGCACCTTGTTGGCGTGCCTTGCTTGGAAACGAATTTCAAACTTTCCTGCTCAATGTGATGAGGTTCACCATCCCCTAAAATATTAAAATAATTATTTAAAGAAAACTTATTTACCCAAAAATAAATAAAAATAAATAAATAAATAAACTCAGATCCCCTTCTTCCCCATAATCCCTACTCGTGCCCCCCCTCCGACCCCCTAACACTCTTTCTCTTGCACCACTCTCTCTCCTCAACTATATGGGCAAAGCTTAGCCCAATAACCACATCTCTTCCTCTACTCCATCCCATCTTCTTTGTGCTTGTCTGCAACCAATAATCCCATATGTTTGGGAAGCTTCTTCTGTCGCCCTATAGACTTCAACCTCTTCTTCCTCGTGCTACCTTCTTCCTCCCTGCAAATCTCACGCATTGCACAAGACTCCCTAAACTTCATCCTTCCCTCACCACACACCAACACATTGCAAATCCCTGCCTCCAGATGAACTAAGTCTGGGATTGCTGAAATCGACTTCGGGAGGGCGCCAGATAAAGAATTTGAGGACAAAGACACGCTCTTTAGCAAAATTAGGTCCCCGAACGAAGTGGGTATTTTGCCATTGATGGAATTGGAGGAAAGGTTTAAGGTTTTGAGGTTTTCGAGGAGTGTGAGGGAACTGGGTATCTTTCCCTGAAGCTTATTGCTGGAAAAATCGATGTGGGTAAGGTTTAAATTCATGTGTTTCCGAATGCTGCCGGTTAAATTGGCATGGGAGATAGTGATTGACCTGAGTTTCTTCAAGTTTCCGAGGATGATGAAAGGTTCGGAGGCCTTGACTTGTATGTTGGAGACGGTGAGCTCAGTGAGGTTTTGGAGGCGAGCGAGCTAGACAACGGTGAGGCGGTGGAGGGAGTTGATGCAGGTGAAGGAGTGGAGGGAGGCGATGAGGTTGGCGGGGAAGCGGATTTAAGCAATGGGGCAGTTGAGGAACTAGAGGGATTGGAGGGTGGAGAGGGATTTGAGGGCAGTGAAGGAAAGGGCGACGTCATTGGAGCAGTTGGCGAGGCAGAGGGAAATGAGGTGGCGGTGTTGTGTCGAGGGTTAATGGTGATGGAGAGGCATGTTCTTGGTGGTTACGGAAGATGAGGTTGATCAGAGGGAGAAGAGGTGTGGGGATGGTGGATGAGCGGATGAGGAGTTGATCAGAGAGAAGAGGGGTCGAGTGTAGGGGTGGGGTGGGGTTGATTTATTTTTGTTTTTTTTTTTTTAAGACATTTTAATTATTTATTAAATATTTCAAATAATAATAATTTGTTATATTTGATAATTTTTTTATCCATGTGGTGCAAATTTGACATCCACTTCATTAAAAGCTAGGTCCCATATCTGACACATCATCACTTAATAGCCATTCTAACAGATTATGTAACGGATTGTATGAAATTGCAACTAAATCACATTTTAGGTATAAAATTGAAATGTTTTAAAGATGTTGTAAGGAATTGAAATCGACTTTAAACATGAGAGGGTAAAATGTAATTTACCCTATATAATATGTGTTATAAACTTCTTATTTAAGTGTGATTGTGCAAATCCTAGATTAGATTTGATTCAAGTTATTATTTTCTATATGGCCTTGTATTCCTTGGAGGAGAAGGATTTCTTCTCTCTTATTACTATAAGTAAAGGCACTGCGTAAGGGGGATAATACATATTCCTCTACACAACCCTACAAACACATCTCTCTCTCTCTATTCTCTCTTTGTGCCGCCGGCCCCCTTCCCTTGTCAGTTAAATATAGGCCACAACACGTTATCAGCACGCTCCTACCGCTACGCTTAAGAATATGACGTGGAAGTTTTTTGCATCAAACCCGTTCACCAATATGATCACACAATCAGGTTCTTCCAAAACAATAGTTTTATCTCGATATTTTTGTAGCCCTGATAGCATGAACATTCACCATAATGCATGACCCAACTTCACGTTTTTTTAAATTTTAGATTAGATTCTACATAAATTGTGTATGCCTTATATCCATAATTGTTGAATTATGTGAATTTGATATTGCCATGAATTGCATCAAATATATGTTCATTAATTAAAATTATATATGCCTTGAATTAATTGAAAAAAAAGAAGAAAAAAATCGAAAACTTTTAGGGTTCTTCGAACCCATGACCTGAGTCGTAAACCCGAGCTGCTAGCCCAAGCTTGCAGCCTGTGTTGTTGAGCCGTGTCGTGTGTCCAAGAAACCGGAGCCATGGACTTCTAGTCTGAAACCCATAAACAAACCCGACGCCATCAATGGCGCCTCCACCATCACAGGTGGGCCTACAGCCCAACCTTGACCTTGGGTTACCGTCCTGACGACTTGAAGCTCGTCCACCGACGTAGATTGACTGAGATTCCTTTGAATCTCATCGGATATTTTGAAATCCCGATTTTAAATTCTAGGGTTTTTGGTTGAATCGTTGAGATTTCACAATCTCCGTTCGTAATCATGGTCGAAAACACCCAAAAGGGTAACCCTGAGTTTCCCTGTCCAAGATTTGGCCATCTGCAGTGGTGGCGCTAGTCTCCAGCGAAAATCCCTAGCTCTGCTAGGATTTCTTAGTCTAAGCCTGACCCTAGTTTTTGGGCTTGGCATTGACTCGGGCTGAAAAAAAAAAAAGAAATTTTTTTTTCGGGCTCGCTACTGGAAGCCCAACCCGACCCTATACTCGGCCTAAATTGAAAAAAAGTAATTTTTTTTTGGGCTCGCCTGCAGCGACCCACTGCCTTGGCTCGACCTAACTCACAACACCAGTCTACTTGGCTTCAGTGTCCCCATGCACGATGCCACACCAGATCCGTGCCCTTTTCATGGGCTTTCTTGGATCTAGCCCATTTTTTGGGTCTACCGCCCTTACCTATTTAACCTAGCCCATTTTTTAGGCCTAGGCCGCACATTTTTAATCTGCTCAACCCACCCATGGGCTTTGGCCCATGTTTTTGGGCCTCAAGCTTAATTGTTTTTTTACACAATTTGGGTTTTATTTTTTTCGCCCACACTTTAAATTTGGCTAAAGTCCAAATAATTAATTCAATTATAATTATAGACCTGAAGTTCTATTTGCATCTTTTCTTGTTGCATATTTCTGTATATATATTTGCGTTTTCCTACAGGAACATATGAACCTAAATTTCATAATTATTTCGAAACCTTAAGTTTCTAGAAACATGCCTTATTTGAAAACTTGAAGTTTTCCTTAAAAACATCACCCATGAAAACCCGAAGTTTTTCATGTAAATTTAAATCAATACATGTCTATTAGAACCTGAATGTTCTACTCCTATGTGAGTGGATTAATTTTTTTTTTCTCCATTACACTAATAACATCTTGTCCATTTATTTTGTGATAGGAACATGTTGAATTTGAAAAAACTTGACTTTACCGCTTTGGAGGTTTCCGGAAGAAACTACCCCAAGTGGGTCCAAGATGTGAAGCTCCACCTCACTGCAAAGAATTTGCGTCCTACCATTGAAGATGAGA
This sequence comes from Pyrus communis, assembly GCF_963583255.1. NCBI lineage: Eukaryota > Viridiplantae > Streptophyta > Magnoliopsida > Rosales > Rosaceae > Pyrus > Pyrus communis. The sequence continues at coordinate 19,450,014 of NC_084806.1, read as the reverse complement.
CGGATAACTTGGTTGGCGAAGCTGAGAAAGCTATTGCCATGATCTTCATCAAAAAACATATTCATGGCGCACTACAAACCAAGTACCATTGTCATGATTTTCATATGAAGACATATTCATGACGCACTGAATCCATTTCCTTGATCTAAATGTAGTTTCCAAACGAAATAGTACTTCAAGTAGTATCCCTAATGGCTTCCTAGTATAACAACATTCAGAAATGTGACTCATCACTCAGCTTCACTATTTAATTGTTTTATTCTCACCACACGATATTCGTGACTTCGTTTTCCTCATTATATAGCCTGAAGCTATATAGGAATGAGGATCAGTAGTTTCATCACACAACCGTAAGTCATGTAGGAATGAAGTTCTTTGTCAAATTTATCACATAGCCCAAAGCTACGTAGGAATGAAATTTATCAAACTTATCACACAACCAATAATTGTGTAGGAATAAAGTTCAATAAATTCATCACACAACCAAAAGTTGTGTAGGAATGAAATATAATATGCTCATCACACAATCCAAAATTGTGTAGGAATGACATTTAAGTAGTTCATCATACAACCCCAGTTGTATAGGAATGAATCACCATGTATATAATGCCAACTCGTGTAGGAATGAGAATGTCAGTTAACCATTACCTTTCTGAGTAGAAGTGAGTCACATGTGAGTTGGTTTCCTCTCCGTAACATAATCTAACTAATAAATACTTCAGTAAATCCAAACCTTAATTTTAAACTCCTGTCGAAGAGAGTCTCTTACATCAAAGTTCTAAGACATCCCCCATCTTATAAATTTAGGACGGTTCCCGACTAAGTCTTTTCTGAAAGAGATGTGGTGTTTGCAAAACTATGCAAACATAGAATTACTCCACAGTCATCTAATCGACCCTAACAGAAACTTGTGCCCCAATCACAACCATAGAATTAATCCATGAAAATTCAATGAATAACAGGGATCACATGTGAATTTGTTTCTTCTCCGAAACTTTATCAAATAAATGACTACTTCCAGTAGTCCAAATTTTGACTTTGAACCTACATTTAAGAGAGTCACTTGTATTTTAGACAACCTTTAACTCTCAATTCTAGGACAATCTTCAACCAAAAACTTCAAGATATTCCATGCCTAAAGGTTTCTCATAAGAGAGGTGATGTTTGCGAACCAAGCAAACAGATTAGTACGAGTATTCATACACTTTATCTCAAGATATGGTTTCATTGGTAACCACCACCATAGGATTCATGAGATCATTGAACACCATGCACTACCTAAAGACAATGATGATTGGTAATCTCGTACTCCAGCTAATTGGTTGAATCCCAACGAACTAACATGACGGAAACAATGGTAATCAACCAGTGAAATGAAGTACATCACTCAATTCAAAAGTGATTTTGGTTAATCTAAAACAACATACTCATAACAAAAGGAACATTAGTATAAAAATGCCTCTAATGAAACACATGTATATATACGTACATGCATATGTATGTATATCCAACATATATAATCATTTCCAGCACTAAATACATGCTTTACTTCATATATAATTGAAACCATATATAGCATAAATGTGTGTAGCTTGATAACTAACATGGAAGCTCACAAATCCCTGATAGATAAACTATTATATAAAATTAAACGCAACATGATAGATAGACATGAAAATAGCAATAGAAAATGTAAGGGAAAACTGGGGATATGTCATAAACTTATCAAGGGTATTATGTCAAAATAGATTTTCTTTTTAAAATGAATCAGTTGGTAGATCAACTGATATCACACATCCCTTTCAGCTTTCGTATGAAAACGGCCACCTCAAATATGTAGTGCATAAAACCAAACGGATTAAGATGTGGAAAGAAACATTTGTACAAATTAAGTTGTCAATCACAATACTGCATAACATTAACAACATATTAAGAAAGTCATAGTATAGCCACTAACAAAATACAGGGGATATGAAAATAATTACCAAAGCTTTGTGAGCTACAGGTTTACGACATATGTATTCGTGATTTTTTTTTCATGATTTAGACACCATAGATTTCGATGAAACCTCTCTCTGTTTTCTGAGTTTAGTATGCAGTTGAAACCCTGGTTTTTATTTATACTAGGGGAAATGCGGAAGCGGAATGGATAGACTTACCAGAACTAAATAAGATCTTTCCTACAAAGAGCAACGTGTAAAACCAAATGGCTTTGGGTTTAGTGGTGTGACACCTATTCCACCTTGTGGCAACCCCATTCCAGCTTCCAACTTAATTAGCACGAACTCAAGCTAACAGATAGCTTACTCACTCATTTGAACGCAGTAGGGGTCAACTACTTAAGTAGGTAGAATATTACGCATATTGCCAGCTTTTGCTTTTACAATCATCCCAACATTTCAATTCAATTGTAAACCAAAACCATGTCTATCACTCGGCAGTTCGGAAAACTATAGTATGGTTGGACACACTGGTGAGTAGTCACAACACAAGTAATATGTACCACATAAGCCGAATAAAATTTCAACATCACAACAGTAAAGCAAACAATGACACTTCCAACCACGTTAAGACCTAACAACCCATATTACTACCCCCTAACTAGACCTACTAGTCTCTCAGTCAAATAAATTCAAGTCGAAACAAAAGACTTAACAAAACTAATACCACAAAACAGAAATGCTCCAGCTCTTTTAAACTGACTATTTAATTGGTAACACAACTTTTCCAAGGGTGTCTAATCCCTATGCTTTTATATTATTCTGTCACGCCTCGGACCCGGGGTCAATAGAAAAATCTCGAACCCAAATCTGGCGCGCAAACTAAAAATAAAATTAAATAAAAGGAAACTAAAACTAGGTGGAAAAATATGAAATTCCTCTTATAGCAAGAAATCGATAATTCTTTACAAGACTAAAATAAATAAATACAAAATTCTATCCTCACACTTAATCCGATCTCATCCCGTCTACCCTTTTTGACTGTTTAGTTCTTAAACTTGCATAACAATAGAGGGGTGAGCTTCAACAGCCCAGTAGAGACATAACCTTATCACAATAATTGACAATATTAAATTAAGTGTCATGAAATCATATCGCCAAATATCAAATCATTCTTGCTAATAATGCATGAATGCAATGCAACCTCTTCAATTACCCTTGCTAATTTATTTAATAAAACACGCAGACCTGCACGTCCCATACCATGCATTTTACCCCTGCAGAGGTGGTTCGAATGTTCTATTATAGAAACTAACCCCCATATGATATCCCAAGTTCATAAACCCCTTTTGCTAGTCATCTTATCTAATTTATTGATCTCCAGCACAAATCACCCACATCGACAGTTCTCGTTGATATCATATTCTACTGTGCACATCGGGCTCGCCTGGAACTGGTTTCACAATGAATAGATTCAACTACATAAAAGATCATTTCCAACTACCCTCATTTCCATACTTCCAATATGAATACTGAAATTCCAACCACATCAACATGATGATGCACAAATAATGTCATTTCATCTTTCGTATCATAGTATATTCTCAACGAATAGCATTCCAGCAATAATTCCATAACCAGTAACAAGTAAACACTTAACTGAAGCAATTAGCCAAATAACATCAAATCACATTAAACAACCAAAACGAATATAGTATTTCATGAAATTTAATAGAATCAATCTCTGTAAAGGTTTGCCTTATTTCCCCTATCTGGATTCCAAAGCATTGCTCTGACTCTCTACTACAAGAGTCTACCTTCAGCAACTCCTATCCACAAGTGTAAGCAATTACTAAAAAACATGACATGAACTTTAATCCTAGTCAGCATGCTTAAGCTTGCTAATTACACACTACTAATTCAAAAGCCATTATGTTAATTTATAACAGCATGGTCATCAGTGAAGGAACTTTTGAACTAGAATACTTTTATAAAATAAGCAAAGATATAGTTCAAAATACATAAGTACATTAAAATACTTCAGCCAAGCTATATATTAGATAAAAGCACTAATCCGTTAGTATTATGAATGATATGTAAAAGTTCGTATATTAAACTCTTTGTAGTATGCAATAGAATGCTTCATTTCAAATAGCATAAAAGTATGGTTGTTGTTTTAGGAAAATAGAAATCTCCAACTGAATTCCATTTGTCAAACCAATTTATAAAAGATAGTATCCCAACAACTGGTAAACTGATATCATATGTGCAACCTTTTGAATATCAAACTCGATATATCCCATCTGTACGATTTTGGTTGCGTGGTCTATGTGCCAATTTCGCCACCCTTACGTACAAAAATGATGTCTCATCAAAGGATGGGAATCTATGTTGGATATGATTCTCCTTTGATTATTCGTTATTTAAAACCTTTGATAGAAGATCTGTTTACCGCTCGTTTCACGGATTGTCACTTCTATGAGACAGTATTCCCGTCCTTAGGGGGAGATGAGAATGTCAACATTCTTGATGAACGACGCAAATTATCGTGGACGGCTCCCACTTTGTTTCATTTAGAACCTCACATTGCTTAGTCTGAAATTGAAGTGCAACGCATATTAGATCTTTAGAGCATAGCTCAGAGCATGCCAGATGCTTTCACCGATCTAGCGCGAGTGACAAGATCACATATTCCAGCTGCGAATGTGCCTGCAAAAATGGATGTATCAAATGTACAATGGACTTCCCTCCTGGAGGTCTGGGATGTCATTTTTGTCGATCCACGTACATTAGCGGCTAGCCAATCATTTGCCCCTACACATAAGCATGGGAGACCACTTTGTTTAAAGGATTCACACCTCTGGAAGAGAAAACCCACAACACAGGGACCTGAAGAGCCTGCCATGAATCCAAATGTCGCTTACTCATTCTATCCAACTTGTGAGGAAATTCTAGATCACGGAAGCGTCCTTGAAAAGACGAATCCACCTCCTGAGAATCATGAGATTTCGGTTCATTATGCTAGCTTGGATGATGTTTTGTGTAGAAATGAGATGATTGTCAACGATGCATTAGCATATGCAGTAGCTATTGAGATCATGTTGAGCGAGGACATTGAACTCCGTTCTGTTGATGAATGTTGACGTAGAACTGATTGGTCAAACTGGAAACAAGCAATCTAAGTCGAACTCGACTCACTTGTGAAATGTAAAGTGTTTGGACTTGTAACTCCTACTTCTCCGCATGTGCAGCCCGTTGGCTACAAATAGGTTTTCGTTCGGAAGCGTAATGAGAAGAACAAAATTGTGCGTTACAAAGCTCGTCTTGTTTCGCAAGGCTTCTCACAATGCTCTGAGATTGACTATGATGAAATTTATTCACCCGTTATGGATGTGATTACTTTTCGATACCTTATCAGTTTGGTAGTTTCTGAAAAACTGAGTATGCAGTCGATGTACGTAGTAATTACGTATCTTTATGGGGATCTTGATAAGGAAATTTATATGAAAGTTCCTGAAAGACTTACATTGACTAGATCAAATATTTCCAAACCTCAGAACACACTCTCAATTCGGCTAAGGCGTTTACTTTACAGTTTAAAGCAATCCGGAAGAATGTAGTATAACTGTTTGAGTGAGTATTTGACTAGTCAGGGATACGTGAACAGCAAACTATGCTCTTGTGTGTTCATTAAGAAGTCATATTCCGGTTTTGCGATAGTTGCAGTTTATGTCGATGACATGAATGTCATCGGAACTCCTAAAGAGCTCGCGAGAACTGCCGCACACTTGAAGTGAGAATTTGAGATGAAAGATCGAGGAAAGACTCGATACAGTCTTGGTCTCGAGATAGAGCATTGTTCAGATGGAATCTTCGTACATCAATCGAACTACACTAGAAGGTGTTGCGCCGCTTTAATGAGGATAAAGCGAAGCCTTCGAGTACTCCTATGGTCGTTAGATCATTAGATGCAAACGAGATCCTTTTCGTCGGAATGAGGATGATGAAGAGATTTTGGAGACTGAAGCTCCTTATCTAAGTGTGATATGCGGTTTATTGTACTTAGCTCCATGCACTAGACCTGACTACTCATTTGTCGTTAATCTTTTGGCAAGATATAGTAATGCACCAACACGCAAACACTGGACTGGTGTTAAAGACAGCTTCTACTACCTTAAGGGTACTACGGATTAGGGCTTGTTCTATCCCTACGGATCATCGACCCCTTTATCTCAAGTCAATTCTCGCCTTGTTGGTTATGCTGATGTAGGATACTTTTCTGATCTGCACAAGGCGCGCTCTCAAACATGTTATGTCTTTACCGTTAGAGGCACCGCAATCTCTTGGAGGTCAACTAAATAGACCTTAGTTGCCACTTCGCCTAATCACACTGAAATTCTCGCCTGACACGAAGCAACTCGGGAATGCTTTTGGTTGAGAGCATTGGTGGACCATATTCGAAGCTCCTGCGATCTTTACCCCGACGACGATCTATGAAGACAATGCAGCATGCATCGAACAACTCAAGATGGGTTACATCAAATGAGACAACACCAAGCACATTGTGCCGAAATTCTTCTTCTCACATCAACAACAAGAGCATCAAAAGATTGAAGTTGCGCAAATCCGTTCACAAAACAATTTGGCCAACCTTTTCACCAAATTACTACCGAAGGTGACGTTTCAGAAGCTTGTTCAAGGAATTGGTATGCGTAAACTTTCTGAGTTGTAACATTGCTAGTTCTCTTTGGAATTGTGTCAAACTTAGGGGGAGTATCCTAAAGTATACTTGCTTGATTTTAATGTACTCTTTTTCCCTACGATTAAAAGCATTTTTCCCACTGGGTTTTTGCTACCTAACTAGGTTTTGATGAGGCATCCACCTTGGGTTGATCATATCCCTGATGACATCCCATAGACGTTTCATTTGACTTTGCATTTCTCACACATTTTTCCTTAGACTATGGGTTTTGTCCCTACTCGGGTTTTTACCATAGCCATATGATTTTTTTGTGAGACTTACTTCCTTATGCAAGTTCCTACCTTATTGAGATTAGTGTGTTCCCAGAATCAATGCCGACGAGTCGACTTCCTCAACCTCTACATAATGTCGAATCTACTTGAGTATTTTACACATTCAAGGGGGAGTGTTATAAACTTCTTATTTAAGTGTGATTGTGTAAATCCTAGATTAGATTTGACTCTAGTTATTATTTCCTATATGGACTTGTATTCCTTGGAGGAGAAGGATTTCTTCTCTCTTATTAATATAAGTAAAGGCACTGCGTAGGGGGAATAATACACATTCCTCTACACAACCCTATAAATTCACCTCTCTCTATTCTCTCTCTGTGCCCCCGGCCTCCTTTCCCTGTCAATTAAATATAGGCCACAACAATATGAACTTAGAATAATTTTTTTTAACAGTTGGAACAAATTAACTTTACCTCCCAAGTAATGCAAAATATATCACAAAAAGGTAAATTTTTGGTATGACATGGATACAATTAATATAATACAAAAGTTTATATATTTTATTTCACTTTTTCTACTATTTTTAATTTGGCATAAATTTAAGGATTTGGGAAGTGGCATGGGTGTAAATAAATTATACTAATTAATAGTGTTCCGATATGACTGCATATTTTAAATTTGGGTTTTTATTAGACGTTTAAAAATAGATGAGCTCTAAGGGCCAAAATCTAAAGCACCCTATTTTTTACTCCATATTCTTTGGTGGATCGCTTTCGACCCATTTGCTCCATCTAATTTCCAGTATAGCTGACGAAGTTGTAAATTGTGGCGTTATAGAGGCGTGATTGTTCCCCACCTTGCTCCCCACCGCGATTCTTGAGTGCAAGGGCAACTGAGAGAGCAGTTAGGGTGACCGAAGTCGGGCAGGAGGCTAACAGGGTAGTGTTAATTACATGAAGGACATAATTTTTCCCTGGTATAAACCAATTTTGCAAAAGAACTTGCATTCCGCCTTGGGAATGAGCTCATTTTTCTCTTTACAAATTATGTATCTTCAAATGAAGATTATCTCTACAAAAATCATTCGAATTAGAGATTATTTGGTAATTCAAATGTAATAAAAAAAATCAATAGTATAGATATCAAGTAACATATGATGAAAGGTACATTTATTTAATACATTTTTAATGACTAAGTGATACACAATTAGAATGATTTTTTTTTATTGATGATCTTCAAATGAAGATCAAGAATTGACAAAAAAAATTGAAAATTAAGAAATTGAATGGTTCTGATTATAAAATTTCTATGGTTCTGATCATCTCTCCAATGGGGGAATGCAAGTATCATTCTTTGCCAAAAGTAAAGTATAAAAATCAAGAAAAAAGTCAGAAGGGCCAATTGAACAACCATTTTGTTTTTAGTTTTTATTGTTTCTTGATAAATACATGAGTGTATGTGGAGGAAAGATGAATGAAGGACAATGGCTCCAGTGGGGAAGGGAGAAAGAAAAAATGAAAGAGAAAGTAGGAAAGAAAAACTAGAAAAATGAAACTTTCTGAAAATGGTTTTTAGTTTTTAATTTTTGAAAACTTTATTTTAATCCCTAAATAAGACTTGTCAATAATAACATATTGAAGATTAAAAATTAAAAATTAAAAATAGTCATTTGACTTGTGTCCATTTCAGATTATATAGTCCATGTCATATTTCATTATTTTTCTACATTATATTTTTAGTTTTCCTGTATTGCCCTTAGGTATACATAAATGTTTAAACGCTTTGGAGTTATAGGTTCCTCTAGTCTCTCTGCATTCAATTACGATTCAGCTCTCCATCTCCGGCCTCATTGAACTTTTTCCCTTTTTCCCTGCCGACGACGATGTTCACGCTTCCCTTCTATATTAATCCCAAAAATCAGTTTCCTTTTATTGGTTGGATTGTCTCATTATCAATTTATAGTAATCATCCTGATTTTCAGAATTTTCTTATATAAACTCTTGGGTCCAAAATCAAAGTGAAGCAGTTGTTGTGTTATTAATGGGTCGATTTTATACTATATATTATTCTTTATTCTTGGTATATTTTGGTGAGATTTTGATCATTTGTTATGTATTTTTAATGCAGGACATGCGAACTCGTTTTGAGTATAAAGTATTCAAACGGTGGAATTTTTTAGTGATTCCAATTGAAGCGGGTTCGTGAATCTGTCAAGAAGGCTGTATCAAAATTTCATAATTTTATCCTGAAGCATCTGATCATGGCGAATTAATTTATGTTTAGTGTGTAATGTTGACAGATTGGGTTGCAAAACTTATTTGGGACTTTTGGGCTGGAAGATGATGGATTTTGGAATTGGACAGTTATCCTTTTCTTATTTTATTTTCTAGTTTTTAGAAAACCTTTTCTATGAGGGTTTTAATTTGGAGTAGTATAAATAAGGCTTTTTAGCCATTAGAGTTAGGAGGAGAATGTAGACATCAATTTGGAGAACTTAGCTAGGCTTCGACGTTTTTTATTTCAAGGTGTTTTATATCCTTTTTCTATTTCAATAAAATTCCTTTTGTTTTATGGTTGTTCGTAACTAATTTCCGTTTGCTAGGGCGATGCCTTGAGTGACGCACCTCGATCGAGATTAGGGCATGCTGGCCGTCACGTGGAAGTGACGTAACCATGTGCACAGTGCGGAAGCTAATAAATAATAATAAAAGTACGAATAAAAACAAACCTAGCTATACACAAAGTAACTAACATACATGTGCAAGCGTAAGTGTGAAAAACAAAGTTCAGAGCACAAAAGACCTAGTGCAGTCCGGGAGAAACAACACTAAATAAACACACCCAAAGGTGGTCCTACACTAGTGATAATCTGTCAGATAGGCCGGGAAAATCCTCTGGGGAGCCACCAAAAACGCTAGCCAAACTAGAACCTGGAGGGGCGCAAAACAGAAAGCGTGAGTGAGCAAAAACAAAGCTTTTCAAAAACCATTTCAAAAACAAGGTTCTAACCCCTTGCCGTAAAACCTGTATACTTCCCAAAAAAATAGAATATATACATATATATAAATCATGCTCGGAAATATACCATGCCAAATGCCTCGAAATAAAATGCAAGTACTCAGGTAATGCCAAACAATGTCATGTAATCTGTCAGCCGGAGTTAACTAACGTGACCTCTACGGCTGAATCTAGAGCTCAAATCTCCAACTCACTAACTATATCTGCACACGAGTCGGAACCACCTAAAGTGGTCTGTACGACAGGACAGGGTGTATAATAAGTAAGCTCAAGTGCTACGATCACGTGAAGACTGGGTGAATAATCGCGGGCCACCTACGAGTCGGAACCACCTAAAGTGGTCTGTACGATAGGACTGTGCACCTAACTTGAATCCAAGATGAGCGTGTGGTGCAGGAGGTGAACATCACGTGAAGGACTGTGCCCAACTCTGGGTGGGAGCACTAACACCGGGGGTGCAGGTTATGAGCTCTCTATGCATCTCAAATCACTACTGAACATAAACATGAACCATAACTTACCTGGCACTTACCTGTGCGTCCGCAGCATCAACACACATATATATATGCAACTAATAATGCATAATTAAATGGGCAAACATAATGCATGGCATATAAACGTATAAACGTTTCATTTCACTTTCTGGCAAAAACATAAGTATATAGGTATATACGGAAAACCAAAAGCCTACTCACTGGTATGTAGAAGGGTCGTAACCCCCTTGCCTCGAGTGACCGCGCTTATCCTCGGCATAGGTCTCACCTATATGGGAAACAACTATAAATACGTTAATTTTAAAGCACATAACCAACATTACGAAATAACTTCTCATACAATGCTCAAATGGGGTGTTTGAATACACCAATGTGATCTACTCAACCTCACGAAGATCCCCATATTTTTAAAATAATTTTTCGACGCCGCACGCGCCCCCACGCCCCGGCCAAGGCACGGCCACATGCGCAGGCACATGCCCGGCACACTGACGGCGTCAGGAATATTCCGTTAAATCTAACTGATGCCGTTAACGTCGTTAGGAATATTTCGTCCAAACTGATGGAATATTTCACTCGTTTTTCAACCAAATTCCACAAAATTGGTACCAAAATGAAGCTTACAACAAGAGGAACAAATCCATACCACTTTCAAGCACTAAAACCCACAGAATCTCACCGGGAAAACACCACCAACTCCAACCAAACCTGCAACTCACGATCCCGACGTCCAAAACCTTCAAACGAACCACCCCGAGCCTCCTAAGGACCTCACCAAGCTTCCTACAAGCTTGAAATTCCCAAAAACACAAGAATTAACGTGTGCATGAACTGTGACCAAATCGGGGGATCCCGAGTTCGACGTGAAAACGAAGGTATCCTTACCTGAAATGGGTATGGTTGAACTTCTAAGGACCTCACGAGCACGAATATGTAGTTTGTTCCCTCGATCCGTGACGATTTCAAGGGTTTGTGGTGTTGTCCGTACGAAAAGGATAGGAAAGGGAGAGAGAGAGAGTCTCGGGACAGGGTAGAGAGAGAGAGAAATGAGCAGGGTATGTGTGTGGTCCAAAATCAACCAATCAAAACCCAAAAACGACCACACAACGAAACAACCATACTAGGGGCAAAATCATCATTTCCCTTCTACGGTACGAAAAGTCCGGGACGGGTTGTCACAACCTACCCACCTTAATAAATTTCATCCCAAAATTCAAAATAACCACTCACAGCAACCACTAGCGATCAAAGAACAACCGAAGATACAAATCTCTCATTCGATCTTCAGTTTCCCAAGTAGCCTCCTCCACGAAATGATTCCTCCACAAAACTTTCACCAAATTCCCTGTCTTGTTCCTCATAACCTTTTCTTTCCAATCTAGAATCGTCACTGGTTCCTCATCATAAGTCGAATCCGGATTAATTTCCAAGGGTTGAGGAGGTATCACATGAGACGGATCTGCAACATAATGTCGAAGCATGGACACGTGAAAAACGTTATGTACTTTAGCTAGCTCAGGAGGCAACTCCAGCCTGTAAGCCACCTCACCAACTCGCTCCGTGATCATGTACGGTCCGATATACCTGGGACTCAGCTTACCTTTCTTTCCAAACCGTACAACGCCTCTCCACGGTGAAAGCTTCAGAAACACCCAATCGCCAACCTCATACACTCTGTTAATAGCATGCCGATCTGCTAAACTCTTTTTCTGATCCTGGGCCGCCTTCAGGTTAGACTTAATTACTTGAACATTTTGAGTAGTCTCTTCAACAATCTCCGGGCCCACCAAAACTCTTTCTCCGACCTCAGACTAACACAAGGGTGTACGACAAGATTTACCATACAACACCTGAAATGGTGCCATGCCGATACTCGAATGAAAGCTATTGTTATAGGCAAATTCCATTAAATCCAACCGCTTGTGCCAAGCATCACCAAACTGTAACACCGAAGATCGCAACATATCCTCCAACGTCTGAATGGTTCTCTCTGACTGTCCGTCCGTCTGAGGATGATATGCCGTATTATAAAGTAGTCTCGTACCCAAAGCTTCCTGAAAAGCTACCCAAAATTTAGATGTAAATCTTGGGTCACAATCCGAGACAATACTCACAGGAACACCATGGTACTTCATGATCTTCGAGATGAACGACTCAGCTAATCGGCCCAAAGAATACTTCTCCCTCACTGGAATGAAATGTCCTGACTTAGTAAGCCGATCAACAATCACCCAAATGCCATCAAAACCATTATGTGTACGCGGAAGCTTGTACACAAAATTCATAGTAATGTTTTCCCATTTCCACTCTGGAACGGGAAGCGGCTGCAACAACCCAAACGGCTTCTTCTTTTCTGCTTTAACTTGCTGGCAAACAGGACACCTACTCACATACTCAGCTATCTCCCTCTTCATACCTGGCCAATAATAAAATGGTCGAATGGTATGATACATTTTGGTAGCTCCTGGATGCATAGCATAAGCCGAGATATGTGCTTCATCGAGAATTGCTTTCTTTAAATCCAAATTATTAGGCACAAATTCTTGATCTCGAGCTTTGATTATTTCTTGAGTTTCCTCATCAGCTATCTGAGCTTCAAGCACCTGATCAACTAAAATTGGCCTAACTTGAAAATTAGCAAGTAAAGCCACCTCTCGATCTTCTGCCTCCAACCTCACTCCTGTGGATCTTAAATCTGCCAGAAGAGGAATGTGACTAGCGTACAACGCATTGATACGGCCCTGAGACTTCCTGCTAAGTGCATCAGCTACCACATTTGCACGACCACGGTGATAATCAATCGTGCAGTCATAATCACTAAGCAGTTCCAACCACCTCCGCTGACGAAGATTAAGATCCCTCTGCGTAAAAAGATACTGAAGACTCTTATGATCTGTAAAGATCTTGCATTTCTCTCCATAAAGGTAATGTCTCCACAACTTCAACGCAAAAATAATGGCAGCTAACTCCAAATCATGCGTAGGGTAATTCAACTCATGAGGTTTCAATTGTCGTGAAGCATAAGCAATTACCCTACCATGCTACATCAACACACAACCCAGACCATTCAAAGAAGCATCACTATAGACCTTGAAATCACCACTATCGTCCGGGAGTGCCAAAACAGGTGCATGAGTGAGACAATACTTCAACTGCTGGAAACTCTGCTCACACTTATCATCCCACTCAAATTTAACATATTTCCTCGTTAACCTCGTCAGTGGTAAAACAATCATAGAAAAATCCTTAACAAACAGTCGATAATACCCTGCTAAACCAAGGAAACTTCTCACCTCAATGACGGTTCGCGGTTGCTTTCACTTCTCCACAGCTGCCATATTTTGAGGATCCACCAAGATACCCTGAGTTGAAATGACGTGCCCCAAAAATGCAACTTGGTCTAACCAAAACTAGCACTTGCTAAACTTAGCATACAATTGGTGTTCCCTCAACCTTTTCAACACCAAAGTAAGATGTCGAACATGTTCCGATTTAGATTTAGAGTACACCAGAATGTCGTCGATGAAGACAATAACAAACCTATCCAAATATGGCTGGAATACTCGGTTCATCAAATCCATAAAAGCAGCTGGTGCATTCGTCAATCCAAATGGCATATCCAGAAACTCGTAATGACCATAACGAGTCCTAAAAGTCGTCTTGGGAACATTATCCCTACTAATCTTCAACTGATAATATCCAGACCTCAGGTCAATCTTGGAAAATACACAAGCGCCTCGAAGCTGATCAAATAAATCATCAATATGCGGCAATGGATAACGGTACGGTTCTTAATCGTTACCTGATTCAATTGCCGGTAATCAATACATAGCCTTAAAGTTCCGTCTTTCTTTCTCACAAACAATATTGGAGCTCCCCAAGGTGAAGTACTAGGCTGAATAAAACCCTTATCCACTAATTCCTGCAACTGAACTTTCAATTCCCTCAACTCAGTAGGAGCCATACGATAAGGAGACAAAGATATGGGATTAGTACCTGGAAGCAAATCAATAGTGAACTCCATGTCTCGGTCTGGCGGCAAACCAGGTAAATCCTCAAGGAAAACATCAGGAAAATGTCTGACTACCCTTACATCCTCCACATTACTAGGAGCAACATCATCTAACACCACATGAGCTAAGTACCCCTGGCAACCTTTAGATAACAATCTTTTCGCTCGCATAGCAGAAATAACGCCATGTCTCACCCCACTCTGCTCGCCCACAAAAGTAACCACAGGTAATCTAGGACGATGGAAAGTAACTATTTTCCCGTAACAATCAATATTGGCACGATTGAAATGCAACCAATCCGTGCCCAGAATCACATCAAAGTCAACAATATCCAACGGGATAAGATTAGCTGGCATAATAACATCCTCCACCATCACTGGACATCCTGGGTACACACGATCTACAATACATATCTCCCCTTTAGGCATAGCAAACTCTAAATCATACCCTGGAGGTGTAGGGTGAGGTTGCGTCACTTGAGCAAATGTATGAGAAATAACAGAATGTGTAGCACCACAGTCAATTAATACTCTAGCAAAATAACCAAGGATATTTAATGTACCCATGATCAAGTCTGGATTGTTTTGAGCGTCCTACAAAGAGATATTGTGAATACGCCCCTGGGTCTACTGCCGTCCACCACGACCTCTACTCGTCTGGCCACCACGACTCTGTGCACCACGCCCCTGACTGGGCTGACCAGACTGCCTCGAAGACCCCGCACTACTCGCAGCAATCTCCCCCTGCTGAGATTGTCCTCCTTGAAACCACTGAGACCCGCCTGCTGGAACTGGAGGATACGGCATATAGCCGCCAGAATACTAGGGATAACCACCCTGAGAATATGGATCCTGGGGATATGGATACTGTCCTGAGGCATAAGGAACAGCATCGCCCTGATAGTAATAGGCACCACCTCGACTCGTCTGCCCGTAACTACCAGGACCAGGAACCTGCTGGATCGGTGCCAGTGGTGGCAAGAAAGTCTGCTGGGGCCTCTGTTGACTCTGAGGACAATTTGCAGCCTGATGTCCCATCTGCCCACAAGTAAAGCAACCGCCGCTGCCTCGCCTGCACTCACCAAAATGTCGATTATTACACCTGCGGCAAATTGGGGCCCAACCTCTACCAGCAACACCCTGCCTCTGGCCTTTAACACCACCAGCAAACCTACCACCACGACCTTGACTAGTGGTGCTAAAACCACCGCTAAAAGAGCTAGAACTAGTGCCACCTCTCTTAAAGCTCTGGGTCTTGCGAGGTCCGAGTGACGCCTGACCCTTGCCCTTGTCATCTTTCCTCTGGTTACCATCTTTTTCTTCCTCCTCACTCTCGCTGGGCATATTCTCGGAATCCTTAATTCTCAACAGAATCTCATAAAACTCCTGGTAGGTATCATAAGGGGTAGTGGTCGCCATCGAACGCCACTTCTTCTTAGTGCCCAAACGGAAACGACGAAGCATCTCTGTCGGATTGCCAGCAATATCCGGATGATAGCGAGACAGATCAGTAAACCTCTGGTAATACTCGTTTGCTGTCAACTTCCCCTGTCTCAACTCAGTGAATTCCTGCTTTTTATGATCAATATACTCAGGAGGCACAAATCTTCTCCTAAACAGATCTCTGGGGATAAACGACGAACCTCCTGCTCCCACTAAGATGCAGAATCCTTACCCAAAAACCACGATGTCGTCTCAACCCACTTCTCAACAGGGAGATTCCTTTGATTATGCAGAACACGAAAGGTCTTCTCAATATGTTCTAGCCACCGCTCCGCTCCCTCAAAGCCCTCGTGGCCCTCGAATTTATCCAGCTTCAGATTATACATAGTCTCCAGAGGAGTCCTCTGGGGAGGGCGGAGCGCCGACTGAATAACTGTAGCGATAGCTTCCCCCAGCTGAGCTACATCAGGGAAACGAGGCTCAGCCGAGCGACGTGGTTCCCTACGAGGCGTCATAGTTCTGACGGAAGACACCAAAACCATTAGAATACTCACAAAAGTACAGGACTGCCAAACCTAGGCTCTGATACCAAACTGACGCACCCCGACCGAGATCAGGGCATGCTAGCCATCACGTGGAAGTGACGTAACCATGTACACAGTGCGGAAGCTAATAAATAATAATAAAAGTACAAATAAAAACAAACCTAGATATACACAAAGTAAATAACATACATGTGCAAGCGTAAGTGTGAAAAACAAAGTTCAGAGCACGAAAGACCTAGTGCAGTCTGGGAGAAATAACACTAAATAAACACACCCAAAGGTGGTCCTACACTGGTGATAATCTGTCAGATAGGCCGGGAAAAACCTCTGGGGAGCCACCAAAAGCGCTAGCAAAACTAGAACCTGGAGGGGCGCAAAACAGAAAGCGTGAGAGGGCAAAAATAAAGCTTTTCAAAAACCATTTCAAAAACAAAGCTCTAACCCCTCGTCGTAAAACCTGTATACTTCCCAGAAAGATAGAATATATACATATATGTAAATCATGCTCGGAAATATGCCATGCCAAATGCCTCGAAATAAAATGCAAGTACTCAGGTAATGCCAAACAATGCCATGTAATCTATCAGCCAGAGTCACCTAACGTGACCTGTACAGCTGAATCTAGAGCTTAAATCTCCAACTCACTAACTATACCTGCACATGAGTCGGAACCACCTAAAGTGGTCTGTACGACATGACTGGGTGTATAATAAGTACGCTCAAGTGCTACAATCACGTGAAGACTGGGCGAATAATCGCGGGTCACTTACGAGTCGAAACCACCTAAAGTGGTTTGTACGACAGGATTGTGCACCTAACTTGGACCCAAGATGAGCGTGTGGTACGGGAGGTGAACATCACGTGAAGGACTGTGCCCAACTCTGGGCGGGAGCATTAACACCGGGGGTGCAGGTTATGAGCTCTCTATGCATCTCAAATCACTACTGAACATAAACATAAACCATAACTTACTTGGCACTTACCTGTGCGTCCGCAGCATCAACACACATATATATGCAACTAATAATGCATAATTAAATGGGCAAACATAATGCATGGCATATAAACGTATAAACGTTTCATTTCACTTTCTAGGAAAAACATAAGTATATAGGTATATACGGAAAACCAAAAGCCCACTCACTGGTATGTAGAAGGGTCATAACCCCCTTGCCTCGAGTGACCGCGCTCGTCCTCGGGATAGGTCTCACCTATATTCGAAACAACTATAAATACGTTAATTTTAAAGCACATAACCAACATTACGAAATAACTTCCCATACAATGCTCAAATGGGGTGTATGAATACACCAACGTGATCTACTCAACCTCACGAACATCCCTATATTTTTAAAATAATTTTCCGACGTCGTACACGCCCCCACGCGCCAGCCAAGGCACGGCCACACGCGCCACCCACGCGCAGGCACGTGCCTGGCACACTGACTGTGTCAGTTAACGCCGTCAGGAATATTCCGTTAAATCTAACTGATGCCGTTAACGCCGTTAGGAATATTCTGTCCAAACTGACAGAATATTCCGTCATCTTCTCCGGCCAAACTCCGGCGCCGGAAAATCGGGAAATTTTCTAAACTTGATATCTCACTCGTTTTTCAACCAAATTTCACAAAATTGGTACCAAAATGAATCTTACAACAAGAGGAACAAATCCATACCACTTTCAAGCACTAAAACCCACAGAATCTCACCGGGAAAACACCACCAACTCCAACCAAACCTGCAACTCACGATCCCGACGTCCAAAACCTTCAAACGAACCACCTCGAGCCTCCTAAGGACCTCACCAAGCTTCCTACAAGCTTGAAATTCCGAAAAACACAAGAATTAACGTGTGCATGAACAGTGACCAAATCGGGGGATCCCGAGTTCAACGTGAAAACGAAGGTATCCTTACCTGAAATGGGTATGGTTGAACTTCTAAGGACCTCACGAGCACGAATATGTAGTTTGTTTCCTCGATCCGTGATGATTTTAAGGGTTTGTGGTGTTGTCCGTACGAAAAAGGATAGGATATTTTTCAGGTAGAGAAGACTTGGATTTGGACCCTGCTTTGTTTTGCCAATTCACAGAAGGCTTCTTTTGCATGATCGTAACTATAGAAGGCAGTTTATACGAAACTATCT
Organism: Pyrus communis; assembly: GCF_963583255.1. Taxonomy (NCBI): domain Eukaryota; kingdom Viridiplantae; phylum Streptophyta; class Magnoliopsida; order Rosales; family Rosaceae; genus Pyrus; species Pyrus communis. The sequence continues at coordinate 19,431,444 of NC_084806.1, read as the reverse complement.
TTACATGTTTCCTTGTTTTTATGTTTCCAAGGGTACATGCTTATTTACTTGTTTCCTTTTTTTTCATTGAGATTATAGATATTTTATGAAACTACTACCTTAGAAATTTATGTTATGTGACGATCGGTGACTTATTCCCAAGATATACAATCCTTTCCTTTTTTTCCTTTTTAATTTAATGTAGTCCTTTTCTTAATTAGGAGTAAATCCCTTACGATATATAAGATCTAACATGCATAAAGAAAGTTTACGCAAAAAGATTAGTTCCTTGTATTGTATATCAAGGATAGAATGGTATATAAATAAGCACAGCTCTTCTGCATAGTCTGCCATTCTGTGTTGAGGGAAGCAAATATGGCAGGCTTATTTGCAAAATCTGCTTCCCTCTTTCTTATTAATCTTGTTATTTTCTTATATTTATCATGCTCGACCGCCAATCTCACGGCCTCCACGACCACAACTTCCGCCGTCAAAACACCAAGCCGTTTTGCCACAAAACTCATTCACCGTGATTCGGCTCTCTCTCCGTACTACAATCCTAATACAAGCATCAAAGACCGTGCTATAAGCACATTGAAACGGTCCAGAGCACGCTTAGCATGCTTGGGAGCAAAGGCCGGTTTTTCCAGTGACGATGACACCCGTGCTGGTCTTGTTGCCGAGGACAGTGGAGCACAATTTATGGCCAATTTCTCAATCGGTGAGCCACCAGTTCCACAGCTCTTAACCATAGACACAGGGAGCAACCTGTTGTGGGTTCAATGCCTTCCTTGCACCAAGTGCTTTGAACAAACAAGTCCGATTTTTGACCCTTCCAAGTCCTCTACATACAACCAATTACCATGCTCATCCCCATATTGCACAATTTCCTCTAGTGACAAATGTGACCCCTCAAACAATTGCAAATTCTCTCACACATACCTTGATAGCACCAAAGTAGCTGGACTTGTAGGGACCGAAATTTTCACCTTTGAGACGTCCGACGAAGGCATTAGCACCGTTCCGAATGTTGTTTTTGGTTGTGCCCAGGACAATGATGGTTACAACGGGCAGCCTAGTGGAATAATTGGTCTTGGCCCTTCAAACATATCTTTGGCAAACCACATGGGGTCAAAATTCTCTTATTGCATCGGTAGCATAAGGGATCCTAACTACCCTCATAACCAGTTAGTCTTAGGCGATGGTGCAAAGATAGAAGGCACTTCAACTCCACTAGAAGTCTACAATGAACTTTACTATCTAACCCTAGAGAGCATCAGCCTCGCAGAAAGGCGGCTTGAGATCGATCCGCAAATCTTCAAGAGAACAGAATCAGGCACGGGTGGAACAGTCATCGATTCCGGAACAACAGTATCCTTCTTAGCCACAGGTGCATACTATATGCTTAGAGATGAAGTGCGGAAGTTGCTTGATGGAAGATTGGAAAAAGTGGAAGAGCCTGGTGTTCCTTCAGGTTTGTGCTACAAGGGGAATATAAGGGAAGATTTAACAGGGTTTCCAGATGTTGTGTTGAACTTTGCAGGTGGGGCTGAAGTAGGGTTAGACGTAGAGAGCGCTTTTCAAGATTATGGTGAGGGTGAGTTTTGCATGGCAGTGCAAGTGTCTCCCGAGGGCAGTGACTTGAACGTTGTTGGGATTATGGCGCAGCAGCATTACAATGTTGCCTATGATCTTGCGGCAAGCCAGGTTTATTTCCAGAGGATTGATTGTCAACTTCTTGATGATTAATTTGGGCTTTATTGCGCATTACGTAATAATAATCAGGAAAAACAAAGTAATTAACTGTTACATTGATATGTCATGATGTGTTTTTTATATTAAAATAATTTTTCATAAATTTTCGGTTTAGTTGTTTTTTGTTTATTTATTGATTTATAAATATGAGAGATGTGGTTAAAGATAGATTAGTCTCTCTAATGCTGTATTATTGCAGCTTTTACATAAGGGTTTCTTTATGTGATCTAACTACACAAGCCCAAAGTCTAATATTATATATGTATAATTTGAAAGAGAACAAAATCACTTAACATAAGCCCCAGAACTAAGATAAGATATGTCAAGGTTGTGAAAGGCACTAGGCATATATAGTTGGGTGGCGGGCAGAAACCTAGCGCTTAGGCGTCTAGGCAGGGGTCTAGGTGGCTTTTTAAATTTTACTAAATTTATTGTGTAACATATAAACATTGTCTACTTATGTTTAAAAAATATATATAATTTTATTGGTATACATAAATTGAAAAATAGAATGACATATAAATTATACAATAACAGAAAATATTGAAAATATGAAAAATAAGCATATAATGAGAATTGCAACATAGGCGGGTCATGCATGAGTCTAAGCGGTTGGATGGGCTATTCACTACTTGTGTGTAATATATTTTTATTACTTATTTAATTAGTGAATCCATGCTGCTCCCAAATCGGGATTCATTGAGAATTTTCATGCTCCCGAATATTCTGGCTCTCAAATCTCTATTCAACTATGCTTCATAGCTCTACACTAAGAGGACCGAAGAGAGAGTTTGACCCATAAAGTAGTGAGATGAAAAAGAAGGCCCATCTACCAATTGCATCTTCTTAAGATCGATTCTAAACTTTCTTCCTTTTGATTGTAATCATCCTCTTTTACTATACAAAAATGTTAACTGTATTTTGCATATCACCTTTCTAATAGAGGTGGGACCTACTTGTATTGGTGAACCCTATCTCCGTTAAGAGAACAATTTAAGTGGTATGAGTACAACACCTCATGGCATACGTGTCATATAATATAAATCATTTTCATTATCAGAGAGGTGATACAAACATGATAAGTTTGTATCTCAACAGTTGTAATTTACTCATGCTCTTACTATTTATAGCAAGTTGTACATTTGTAATAAACTTGTAATCATGGCTCTCTTTGTTGCCAAAACAAAACCAATTCCGCTTATGGTCAAACTCACGCACCATGATAGCATCTTGCATCCGTATAACACACTAACAACATAACAAGTACGGATTAACACCCTCTCATACGTTGTACAGTTACACTCCAATTAAATTTATACTAGGAGCTATGAGAGAACGATTTGCACAAGAGATTCTTACTCCTGAGAAACTCTTCTAATGTGTGTACATTACATGCTAGTGCGATTAAGTTGCAAATTGAAAACGTTAATGCAAAAGCCGGGCATAGTACTTGGACCTGAAACTCAACCATGATGGCTGGCAACATAAGTGATCATCTCTACAACTATAAACAATTGAGGCACATTTTAATGTTGGAGATCACATGGAAAGGGTAGTGTTTATTGTTGGAGAGTTGACCTTTGTAATTAGCTTAGTTACCTGTTTGGGTCCTTGTAATTAGGATGTAACTAGCATATATATTACTTGGTGTTTCTTTCCTTGTAAATCAATCTTGTACAATATATATTTCCCTCCTTGGTGAGAAGAATAATATCAGAAAATTAAACCCAAAATAAGCCCTAATTAGCATGGTATCAGAGCAGAGATCCTAGGATTTCTGCTCTGCCCGTTCCCTCAAGCAAACTTGGCCCTCCCATGGAGAACCTACCACCACTCCACAATGGAAACAATTTCATCCTAACCGATCCTACCCCTATACTAAACACTACTACCCTAACTGACCTTACCATGAATCCTCCTGTTTCAAGTTCTTCCGACATGCCTTCAGAGTCCTCAGGTAATTGTGGTTATGCTTTTAATATGAATAATTGTGATTCTCAGTCTGATTGGATCATTGACTCCGGTGCCACAGACTATATGACCTATGACCCTATTGATTTAGCTTGTGATATTGTTCCACTTCGACGAAATATTACTAATGCTAATGGTGTCACCTCATCGGTAACTGGCACTGGCACTGTACACCTCACGTCTACCCTCTCTTTGCCGCATACACTACTTGTACCTTCACTAAAGCATAAATTGATGTCTCCTGGCCAAGTTACTGAGCAATTGAACTGTTATGTACTATTGTATCCGAAGTTTTGTCTTATTCAGGATATTCTCACGAAGGAGATAATTGGTCGTGGTACTAAGAGGGGGGATCTCTATTCTGTGGACGATGTGAGTATAGGATAGGTTAATTCTCGCCCAAGGAGCCGTTGATCATAAACGGCGTCAGATATGGTTATGGCATCGCCGTTTGGGTCATCCGTCTTTCAGTTATTTACAGCATATGTTTCCAGATTTATTTGTTGGTTGTTCAGTTTCAGACTTTAAATGTGACACTTGCGTACTTGCTAAGAGTCATCGTGTTTCTTATCTGTTGAATTCTAATAAAAGTGCTATTCCTTTTGGTCTTGTTCATTCGGATGTTTGGGGACAATCTCCGATTACTACTTCATCTGGTATTAGGTGGTTTGTAACGTTCAAAGATGATTGCACACGGATGACATGGTTGTACCTTCTTAAGCATAAAAGTGATGTGTTTTTGGCGTTTAAGACATTCCACACCATTGTTCAGACACAATTTTCTACTAAAATCCGAATTTTGCATTTTGATAATGGTGGTGAATATGTTAATAATGATTTTACACATTATTTAACTAATCATAGAATACTCCACGAGACTAATTGTCCTCAGACTCCTCAACAGAATGAGGTGGCTGAGCGCAAAAATCGCCATCTATTAGAAACGGCTCGATCGTTATTGATTAGGGCAGATGTTCCCCGTTCCTCTTGGGATGTTGCTCTTCAGACTGCCACTTACCTTATGAACTGCATGCCATCCAAAGTATTGAATTTTCTTACACCTTTGCAAGTTCTTGCTACATTCGTGTCTTTACCGTCCGTTTTGGTGCACCCACCGCGAGTTTTTGGATGTGTTGCCTTTGTTCATCTACATAAAAATCAACGGACAAAACTTGACTCATGTGCTCTCCGTTGTGTTTTCATGGGGTATGAACTACATCAGAAAAGGTACCGTTGCTTCCACCCTCTTTCATGTCAGATGTATACTACCATGGATGTTACTTTTTATAGAGTCTGAGATGTATTACTTTCCGGCTTCTTCCAACCTTCCTCTTCAGGGGGAGACACTACATGACGAGTAGGTTTGGACCATGGCTGCTACCATTGATCTTCTACTGCCACTATTAGCTGAGCCAGTAGCCGAGCCCGTAGTGGAGCCCAACCAACAGAAGCAGCATCACTGTCCACAGAACCAGCGGTAGGCACAACAGTGCCGTCCTTTCCCACGGCAACAGTGCTGCCACTTGTCAATCTTGAGACTTCTACTGATACTATTCACCCTTGTCTCAAAATATAGTTCCGCCAGATGACCATACTCTAGAGAATATTCCTGAGGTAAAATCTACTATCCCTATTGATGTATCCGATGTTCCGAATTATCAGTTACCTTTCAGGCACAACCAGGGAAAGCCACCCAATCCATATTCACCAGAAACCACAAAAGGCTCTAAATATCCCATTGCTAACTATGTGTCGTCACAGAAATTATCAAAACTTGGCAAAGCTTTTGTACAACAAATATCCAATGATAGCACACCAAGTTCATTGAATGAGGCACTATTTTATGATCGATGGACCAAGGCAATGGAGGAAGAAATGGATGCACTTCAGAAAAATCAAACATGGGATTTAGTTCTGCTACCCCAAGGAAAGAAGAGAGTGGGATGTCGATGGGTATACACCATCAAGTACAAAGCTGATGGGTCGATGGAATGATACAAAGCACGATTGGTGGCCAAGGGATACACTCAGACGTATGGTGTTGATTATACAGAAATATTTGCTTCAGTAGCAAAGATTAATAATGTAAGTGTGTTACTTTCGTTGGCGGCTAACTTGGATTGGCCATTACAGCAATTTGATGTGAAAAATGCTTTCTTACATGGTAATCTTAAAGAAGAAGTGTATACAGATATTCCACCTGGTTATGCATCGGTTTCACAATCCGGAATGGTGTGTAAGTTGACTAAGGCATTGTATGGATTGAAATAATCACCTGGGGTATAGTTTGGTAGGTTCCGAACGGCTATGAGGAAGTATGGGTTTAGGCAAAGCAATTCTGATCATACACTTTTCTTGAAACATCGAATGGGTAAATTGACCGCACTAATTATTTATGTGGATGATATGATTGTTACGGGTGATGATAAAGAGGAAATCTCAAGCCTGAAAGATTACTTAGCAACTAAGTTTGAGATGAAAGATCTTGGTGGATTGAAATATTTCTTGGGTATAGAAGTAGCTCAATCTAAACAGGGTATATTTCTATCTTAAAGAAAATATGTTCTTGACTTGTTAGCCAAAACTGGAATGCTTGATTGTAAATCGGTTGACACCCCTATAGTCCAAAATCACCATCTTGCTTAGGGATGCCAACGGTTTGGTTTGGGGATGGAAATGCTATATCCATCCCCATAACCACGAAAATTAACCATATCCATAACCTCAAATTAACCATCGGAGATTATCCATAGCCATATCCACCGGGTAACAATCCATCTCCGTCAAAAAGAAAAGAAAAGAAAATTATATTTATCCAATTGACGCATTATATATTTTAGTAGATACTAATTCCGTCATTAAAAAACAACATCCAATTACAAAAAAACTAACAATATATTTGAAATTGTTCATGATAACATGCACCAATTTCTTGACAGTGTGACTCTTAAAGAGAGATGAATCTGATAAACTTGTAGTATTTGATAATTGATATATATAATGATTCAATGAATTAATTTGGTTGAGTATAACAATAAGAGCATTGAATTGATGAGGTTGTTGGTATACCCTATGCATGATGTTTGGTGCATAATAAAGATAGTATAGGGTTTGATGCATGCATAATGAATTAGTATAGGGAGGGTTCGGTAAATTGAATAAAATTATATTATATATCAAATGTATATATATATATATATTCAGGTCGGATTCGGGGACAGATACAGATTGGGGACCCCTATAACCATATCCAAAACCATAACCGAATAAAGTTCACGATTTTTCCCCATATCCATACCATACTTGAATTTTCATATCCAAATCCAATCCATTCGAGCGGTTATCTACTGTTATCGGGTTTAACGATTAGAATTGCCATCCCTAATCTTGCCGTGCACCCTGATCAAGTTCCCACTAACCGAGATCGTTATCAATGGTTAGTTGGGAGGTTAATTTATTTATCTCATACCAGGCCTGATATTGCATAAGCAGTAAGTGTTGTTAGTCAATTTATGCATTCCCCGAGTGATACCCATATAGGGGCGGTTGAACGCATTCTACGATACCTAAAGTCCGCCCCAGGTAGAGGCATCCTGTTTTCTAAGAATGGTCATTGCTGGATAGGAGGTTATACCAATGCAGATTGGGCATGGAATATTACTGATTGACGGTCCACATCGGGTTACTTTACATTTGTGGGGGGAAATTTAGTGACTTGGTGGAGTAAGAAGCAGAAAGTGGTTGCTTTATCAAGTGCACAGGTGGAATACAAAGGTATGGCAAAAGGAGTATGTGAATTATTATGGCTTCGGAGGTTGCTCGAAGAACTCGAGTGTCCTTTAATGTCGACTTCGATTTTGTTTTGTGATAATAAGGCAGAGATTGATATCTCCCACAACCCAATCCAGCATGATCACACGAAACATGTGGAAGTTGACAGACACTTCATTAAGGAGAAGTTGGATGGGAATATTATTCACTTCCCGTTCGTAAAGTCAAAGGATCAATTAGTGGACATCTTAACTAAAGATGTTGCCAGTCAAGCGTTCTACAACTCTTTCGTCAAGTTGGGCATGAACGACATTTATGCACCAACTTGAGGGGGAGTGTTGGAGAGTTGACCTTTGTAATTAGCTTAGTTACCTATTTGGGTCCTTGTAATCAGGATGTAATTAGGATAAATATTATTTGGTGTTTCTTTCCTTGTAAATCAATCTTGTACAATATATATTTCCCTCATTGGTGAGAAAAATAATATCAGAAAATTAAACCCCAAAATAAGCCCTAATTGGCATTTATCACATAAATCCGTACATTACATTATCAATGCAATACAACTATGCAACACTACTCTCAAATTTGACGCTTCTTTATTATTCATCACTCATCTGCATATTCACTATAGGTTTTAGTATGTTGATGAATTAATTGTCACAAGGTCTAATTCTGATGCCAGTCATTAGTTCATTGGTCTGTTATGTGCTACTTTTGCTAGTTGTAAGTTAGAGGATTTTAATTTTTACCTTGGATTGGAGGTCACATGAACAACTAGCCATCTTCCGCTCTCTCAGACTCATTATCCGTTCGACTTATTGAAGAATTTAAAATGAACCTGTGCAAAGCAAGTCCCACTTTATATCCTTCCTCTATGCTCTTGTCAACGCTTGAAGGTAATTTTGTTTCTAATCTGGAGACTTATCACAGTATGGTGGGTGGGCTCCAATGTTTAACTTTGTCTCGTCCCAACATCGCCTATGCAGTTAATCAAGTATGTCAATTCATGCATAATCTGGAGTCCACTCATCATCCAGTAGTCAAACATATATATAGTTATATCAAGGGCACCATCGAGCATGGCATACTCTTTCACTCCTCTCAGGACTACTCCCATTAAGTATTTTCCGAGGAGTTCTTGCTACATAGTTTATCCCATCTCACCACCAAATGGTTGATGTACAAGGTAACTTATATTTGTTGTAATAATTATTACTTCTTATAATTAGTTTTACAAGGTCAACTTGTAATATATATATTCAGAACTATGTCAATACAAAAACCATTGAGTTATTCTCCCAAAATACAGGTCTCTTTCTTTTCTTCACTAATACTTTTTGTGCACGAATTCCTTTATACAGTTATAATGACAAATAGATCGTGTATAATGTGCTACAATGGAACTGTAGGCCGGGAAATTGGCGGAATACCTGCAACAACGTCTCATTTTTCAGGTGGAGTAAACTTGGATTTGGACCCTGCAAGATTTGTTTTGTCAATCGACAAAAGGGATTTTTTGCATGACCTTAACTGTAGAAGGCAGTTTATACAAAACCATCTTTACTTGTTTCCTTTTTTTTTTTTTTAATTGAGATTATAGATATTTTATGAAACAACAACTACTACCTTAGAAATTTATGTTATGTGACGATTGGTGACACATGCTCAAGATATACAATCCTTATATCGTACATCAAGGATAGAATGTTATATAAATAAGCATAGCTCTTCTACCTAGTCTACCATTCTGTGTTGAGGGAAGTAAATATGGCAGGCTTATTTGCAAAATCTCCTTCGCTCTCTCTCAATAATTTGTTATTTTCTTATATTTATCATGCTTAACCACCAATCTCACGACATCTACGACCACAACTTCCGCCATCAAAACACCAAGCTGTTTTGCCATAAAACTCTTTCACCGTGATTCGGCTATTTCTCCGTACTATAATCTTAATGCAACCATCAAAGAAAGTGCTATAAGCACATTGAAATGCTCCAGGGTGCGTTTAGCATGCTTGGGAGCAAAAGCCAGTTTTTCCAATGATGACGATACCTGTGCTGGTCATGTTGTGGTGATGCCAAAGATGTGTGAGTCTCCTATTTTGTTGGGCTCGGGCCCGTATGCAGAGATAGAGGAAAATGAGGCCTTGGGCCTGCGGGCCGCTAGGCTTGGCTCGTGCGAGTAAGAGAATAAGGGAGGCCCTGGGGCTCTTGTTACCCTTTCCTGCTGACTTGGGTCGGGAGGCATTTTGGGCCGAGATAAGAGATGGACCAGGTTGTGGGGCCTGGTGTGGCTGCTGGGCTCCTATGATCTTGGGCCTGGTGTGTTGTTACCTTTTTTAGTTTTTTGCTGTCTAATGATTATTCCTTGCGTTTTCGTAGAAGTTCTTTGAGCATGTCTTCTTTAGGCCACAAGAATGATGATGGTGCGCCACCGTTATATCGTCAAGGTGGGTCTTTGAGTAAAGTGGGCTACTTCAAGGTTGTTAACTTCAAAATTAATTCCAATGACTTGTTCAAAGATTTCCTGGAAGCGTATAGGCACTCCATTCCGTCTGGGATGCGTGTGACGCGTGTCAAGGAGGGTAGTAGCCATGAGCCATGTAATGGGGGCTTAGAGAGCCATCAAGTTTTACCCATACTACTTCGTGTTGGGATTTACTTTTCTCATTCCGTGTTTCTTCCAAGAAGTGTTTTGTTCCATAAAGTGTGCCCTCACTCAATGTTCTCCAAATGCGGTCCATGTGATGGTGGGATTCCTTAATCGAAGCCAATTCTTTGATTTGGATCTGACCATCAACGAATTTTGGTACTTCTTTGACATAGGCCATATTGATGAAGTTGGGCAACTGCGATCCCGTCATAGGCTCTTTAATCATTCGAGCAAGTGATATCATGACTGGCCCAAGGAGAATTTGGAGATAAGTGGAGAATGAGAGTCTAATTCTTCCCTTAAGCTGCGCGTTCTGACGATTTTCATCACTGATAAATAGACTGCTTAGTCTCTAGGCTGCTTTGTGCTTTTGCTAACCTACTCTCTGATTTGTTGATTGTCCTCATCTGTTTATAAAGATTCATAATTTGGCTCAAATTCCAAGACTTCTCTAGATATGGAGAAGGTGCATGTTACTTTATGTATCCCTGCTGAGTACCATGAATAACATTTGCTGCTTAATCCTTTTTCACCAGGAGAAAGGTGGGATGTCCTCGAAATAGGAGATAAAGCAGATCAAGGTGGAGGCATTAACTTGTCTGATCATTGTCGTGAAGCCTGCTGTGAATGAAGGTAGAAATAAGAGATCTTCCCTACCTGCTTAAGAGATGTCGGTTGAGAAAAAATCGAATGTTTGCCTGCTATTGATAGGCTTGTGATTGACTTGACTTCTTCCAAGGAGAAGAAAGATAAGGTTGCTGGATCTAAGCTAGTGATGCTTGCCATGCCGAAGATAGCTAGTATGATTACTGATAGAATTTGTCAGCATAGAGGTTCCGTCGTGTGCCCAATGCCAAAATATGTGCCTAAGACGTTCGTTGGGAGCTAAGAAAGAGGAGAATGCTCATGTTGGTAGTTGTGAGAAATCCACCAAGCTTGTTTCTGTAGAGGCTGCTAAGATCTATCCGATTTGAAGCCATATATTGTTAAAGACATAGACGCATGTGCCAAGCTTGTTGATGGCACTAGAGGGGTTATTTGCCCAAGTTCTTTTGTGAAGCATACGACCTTGTATAAAGGGATTTCCCTGCTTGTTATGATGCAAAAAACGACGATTTTGGTAGCTGAGTCCCAATCTTGTTGCAAGTTTCGACGAAATGGGCAATATGTTGTTTGGGATTACTCCTTCCATCAAATTGCATGAATTTTGGCATCTAATAACCCCTTGGCATCCTTAAGGCGTCAATCTTCTTAAAGTAAGGCTTTGAATATAGCACGGAGTCATGTAAGCTCCCCTTGTACTGCGCCTTGATGGTGCTAGTGATCATCTCCTACGGTTGTTGGATAGAAAAAGATCCTATGAGAGCTACTGCTTGGTTCAGCTTCTGCTCAACTTTTTCTATCGAAGGTTCCTCATCTTCATCATTTTCCTTTTTTTTTTTGTAGGTCAACCTTTAGGTCGTGGTCAGCTTTATCGTCATGTTACGCCTCCAGTCGGTTGATGAGTGTGGTAATTTGCAAGTCATTTTCCTTCACAGTCCTTGTTAGCCTTAGGATTACCTCATTCATTTACGCCAGCTAGTCCTCAATGGAAATCACACTAGTAGTCATGACTTGTATGGCTATGAGATATGAGCTGCTGTTTGAGTCGGCATCGGAAGTCAAGGACTCAGAGTACCTCATCGAGCTTTCTTCCCTTGGTGCCCTTAGTGAGGCCAAGGTGATCATGGGCTCATGCCTTAAGTGCTCTTGCTCCTTTGGCAAAGTTGATGTAAAAGTGGAAGGCATGGCAGAAATAGTCTTCCTTGCTTTGGGTTGTGACGCCTAAAGTGCCACCACTTGCACCAAGGATGTTCTTGTTCTTTGCAATGGTTGTGGGAATAGTTTGATCCTTTGTTGATGCTATGTAGGTTTCTTGTGGATTTGAAGATAGAGATGAGAGGTAGAGATGTCCCACTGGGTGTGCCAAATTTGTAAACAAAAAAATTATGTAATGAATGAAATGAGAACACGTGTACAAAGTAAATTTGTATTGATTTGAATTTGTAAGTTACAATCTTTGTTTACAATTTCCCTCTGATTTAGTCTTCAAATTTGATGTAGATGCGTAGGTTGTTGATCCAAGGTTCGCGATGACTTGATCTCAGAGAATGATTGCTTTAAGTTTTGAGCTTGAAATAATGCTTGGATGGTCTGTACCTCAAGGTTTGGCAAAGATGATGTTGATGTGGGATTTCATTGATTCAAGGGTCTTGGCGACTTGATTCTTAAATGAATGTCGTTACAAGTTTTAAGCTTGCAACAAAGTCTTGAAGGAATTGGCACAAGTGCTTGTTGATTCTTCAAGGAGTGCTTCGGCTTTGGTGACAGAAAGCTTTGGCTTTGGTTGTGCATTCTTCAAAGAGAGCTTTGGCAGCGTATTAGTCTTCAAAGATTTGTGCAATGGTTCTTCTCAATGTGTAATTTTCGATCCCTTTGTATGTCTTGGGTCCTTATATTTATAGACTTCCAAAGTCATGCCTTTGGATGGATTTGGCCTTGATTTGTGTCTTGATTCGTCCATGTGAGAATTTAGGCATGTTTTGTGTCTTGATATGTCTACAAGGACGAAAAGAGTACCATGAATCTAGACCATTTAGCAGATACATAAATCACTTATATTTGTTGCTTTATTACTTCTTATAAACAAAGTCAACTTGATATATATATATATAATGACTAAGATTGCTAAGTAAAATTGGATCATACATTATGATGAAAATAATGAACTTAAATTAATGATGCAATATAGTTATTGAAATTAGAATTTATTATTGACTTTTGAAAACTTACAATTTACTGATAAAATTTACTGAAAGAACTGGATGATGATGCTCATAGGCATCCTTCTTCTCTTTCTAAAAGTGTGTACAATATTTGGTTTCCTTGAATACAATGCGAACTCGAAGAAAATTTGAACTAAGGAAAGTTATGGAAATTAACTTGCTTTCTTTGTCTTTAGAGTCTTCCTCTTCTAGACTTGGAAAATGAGACTTGAATGATTGAGTTCTTCACTGCTTAAGCACAAGCTGGAAGATGACTTGTTTTTACTGTTGATGAATATTGAGCTTGTTGGAATAATTATTATTTTTATAGTAGAATGTGTTGAGTGATTCCTACTGACTGATTGATTCCTTGCTTTTACTATGTGAATAATGTCTGAATGTTTCACATGCTTCACATGGTGTCTTGAAATGATGACTGAAAATTGAAATTAGTACCAGGCGGAATAACTTGTATATAAAAACTATAATCTGCTGGACTGACTAGTCAAGCCTGTTAGTCAACTAAGATAAATTTGTTAGTCAATAAATCAAAGAGTCAATAACCAATTTCAAATAGTAAAAGCTATCTTACTCAACATGGCCTCAGTTCGTTCCAAGTTATTAATGTGTTAAGAGAGCATGATTGTGAGCACGTACCAATTATATATTCAAGTGATACACGTAGCATGTATATGTATGTGAGATATGTGACACAATATAAATAACTTTGGACACCAGATACTTTTTTCTTGAAAAACCCACCTCGAGGTTAAAAAAAATAGAGGCTCTCCACTGAGTCCAATCCACTAGTATAATCAGGATTCGTACAAAGTACCATGCAAAGCTCAATTCCTAGACCTAGTCTATGAAGCAACCTTGCCTTATACAAGATGGATTCATTCAATCTTAACGAAGTGGCAGTCCTCCTAAGCTTTTCACCTTGTGGCACAGAGACCAATACATAAACTATGCATATGATGATATGACAATGATATGCATATCTAGATTCAAATATTTACTCAATTTCTCTAGTCAAACAATTGAAGGAAGAAACTGAAGAGAATCCAAAAATGGGTCAGTTTATAGATTTGAAATTAGAAACACTTCACCACAAAATTAATGTAAAAGCACAAAGACAATGCAACCATATTCTTTAATGATTGGGTGTTTCATGCATGAAAAAAGGTTTTGAAATTAAGGTTTCATAAATGAAGAACAAAGAGGAAGGTAAAACCTTAATGTTGTTTTCTTTCTTTCTCTCTCTAGGAAATAAGATCTGAAACCCCAAATGAACTAAGGAACCGACTAGGGATCTTAACCTTCAAAGTTTTGGTTCATTTTTCAACCCTCATGACACGTGTCAAGGTTCAAAGCAATCTGAAAAACAGACATTCGCCAAAAAACTGTCAGTTAGCCCATGTGGGTAGGTCACAAATTACGTGCCTAACTTGCTGGAAATCTGTGTGCACAACTGACTAGTCAACTAAGCTAGTCATAAAGTAATAGGAATGTAGACATGAAATGCACATGCATGAACAAACCTGTTGAAGTGACATGTGCCACATCTTTGAACATTTCTTCCCAGTAAACACAGCCCTTAAATAGAGAAAAGCTAGATTGAGCATGTGGTACAATTACAATGTTGACAAGGAAAGCCAAACCTAAAAGTTTAGACTTCACAAAAATGATGATTGAATTCTTCACATGGTGGTTGACATGGTGACTAACTGCGTTCACATGGCTTTATGCAAATGGGTATTATGCATCCTGGTAGTCAGCCCACCTAGTGCTTTGACTGTTTGGCTTTACTAGTTGCTGTGATGATGCATCTAAGGATTAAGAGGAAGTTTCATCTTCTTCATCTTTAGATTTTAACTGTAATTGTAATTGGGCTGCCTGTGACTATAATTATGCCACTTGAGCAAGAAGTTTTTGTACAAGGTCTTTAATTTCTACAATTTTGTGCTTTGATGATGATTTGGAAGACTTTGACTTTTCTTTAAGTGAGGAAGATGAAGAGATATCTGATAATGACTGTGTTTCGATAACTGGATGTGGTTCAATGGGAAATTCACTAAGAACCTGTTCAATGATTCTTTGTTGGCTGAATTTGTCCTACCATTTGACTAGTCTAACTTTATGAACTTCTTCATTGTCTACTTCGTACTCCCATTTTAAAATCACTAGAACTCTATATTTGGCCACGAAAATTAAAAGAAGAGGTATTTTTTTGTTGAACTGACTTCTGTTGAATCTTGACCGAAAATAGTTGATTATTTGCATGAGTGATTATGGGATGAGACTAACTGTAAGGCCATGAACTGACTACCACTTGGAGAACCAAGCTAGCAATATTGGTTGAAATTTTTTGTCGAAGTTGATAAACCAAGAATGACTTCTTTCTGATAGAGGAAAATGTTGGTCCATGCATTGATGTAATCATAATAATTGTACTGAATATTGGGTGGTTGAGTGTGAAGGGACTTGTATTGTAAATAGGGATTCCCCATTCTTTTTTTGTCATGATCTTTCATTTGTGTGACTGGTGATGGGTTTAATGGTTATTAACTCGGTTTCAAAGAGAATGCTTTTGTAAAGCTCATAGGTTTTGTCTAACTCTTCCGGTTGATAGTGGAAATTTGGCGGAAACCAGAATTTGGCCAACTTTGCTGGTGTTGGGTTTGGAATAAGATTTGGAGGGTAACTGAACAAATATTCACTGGATGATTTTGGAATGTAAAGAGAGGGTTGATTGTAATTCATCATTGGTTGTGGTGGTTTTACTGAGGTTTTGTAATGATCATAAGGTTTGACTAAGGTTGACTGATAATTTGGTCGAAAATTCCCTACGGTAGAACCTAAGGTTGTAAAACGATTTACTGAACTGCTGGCTAAGTAAGACACAAGGCCTAACTTTTGTCAGTGATTTCATTTGGGAATTTATCTCCAAACTGGATGACTCTGTCTATGGGTTGGATTGTTGAATGATGGATATTGTATCCTAAAAGTCTTATACTGGTTTGAAACAATTTTATGTTTGTAGCTGAAATAACTAATCTATTTGACTTAAATTATTTTTATGAATATGTTTAAATGTTTCCAATGTTCATCAATTAACTTTGAATAAATGAGGACATCATCTAGGTAAACAAGGGAAAAGTGATTGTATTGATTGAATATTTCATTAATTATGTTTTGGAATTCACTGGGTGCATTTTTCATGCCAAATGGCATTACATTACATTCATAATGGCCAAGAGAGTGACAAATGCTATTTTGTATTTGTCATCCTCATGAATTTGAATTTGCGAGAAGTCCAATTTCATGTCAAATTTTGAAAAGATTACTGCTTCACTTAATCTTTTTGTTAAATCTCTTTTATTGGGGACTGGATATCTTATCCATTCTAAGGCTTCATTTAATGGTTTATAATTAATGATTAATCTTGGAGAAATTCAGTACTTTTAGGGATATAGAAAGCAGGGCATGACCAATGTGAGTTACTTTTTCTGATTATTCCTTTGTTGAGTAATTATGTGATTTCATGTTTACAAAATTTCATAGTTTCATGACTCATTTGGATTGACCTAGCTTTTGTGGGTATTTTCCTTTCATCGAATTCTTTAATGTAAGGAAGTTTGACTGTATGTTGTTTCCTACACGAAAAGGCATTAGGATTATCTAAACATATTTCTTCAACAAGTTTTGTTGAAAAGAATTAATTCTTTGTTGTAAGGGTTTGCTGTTTAACTGATCTTCAATTCTTTCGTAATTTATTTCTTCTTTTAAATAACTCATGTGTTGCATTTTTCTTTCAATTATGTTGATTGTTTTTGAAATATTATTTTCTTTAACTAATTTATCCCGTTGAGCTCTGTTTTAGAAGAGAACTTAAATTTTACTTCTTGGCCCATAGCAATGGTAGAAATTCATCATAGTGTACTGTAAAAGGATACATAAGGGCTATGAAAGGAAGTCCTAAATGATATGGTCTGATATGTTTTTTTTTTTACAAGGACAAATGGTGTTTGAAAACAAACATTGTCTTGACAAATGTGTGCTTTTGGTATTTCGTAATTTAATTGCATTGGGAAATGGTTGGATGTACTAAGGATTTTAGTTGATTTGTGAAAGTATTTGGTTGAAATTATTCCCTTATGAATACAATTCAAATTTGCTTCTGAATTGATTAGGGCAATTGTTTCTCTTTAGAAATCTTCATTTATTAGTTTGACATTTAAATACCATTTTCTAATTCTAATTTTGTTAGGCCTTTTATCCAAAATGATCCCTGAGATTTGTATAACTCCTCATTTTGGTCCCTGAGATTTGAAGTTGATAGAATTGGTCCCTAAGTTTGTCCACCATCAATCATTTTGGTCATTCCGTGAAAATTCTCCATTAATTAAGGATAAATTTATAAAAATACCCTCAATTTTTGTCAAATCATTTTGACTTATTGTTTATTAAATTGAGGGTAGTTTCATCATTTTAATCTTTATTTAACATAACTATTCACAGAAGGACTAAAATGATTGGTGGTGGATGATATCAATGACCACTTGTATTGATTGGTGGTAAATTGAGGGGTTATGCAAATCTCAGAGACCATTTTGGCTAAAAAGCCATTTTGTTAAATGAGCTTAAAATTAAACTTTTGGTTGAACCTTTATCATTTTCTTCATGGTTGTTTTCTCTTGGTTCTTTCTCGGATGAGGAAGAAGTTTGTTTATTGTTTTGCTTAGATTCTTTCTCAATTAATTTTTGTGTTTGAATGAAGCTAAGATGTGATCTAATTTATTGATTGTCTGTTTTAAGGATTTTTATTTCTTCCTTAATTTTGTTTACTTCATATTATAAATCTGTAACCATAATTTCTTTTTTTGGTTCATTAAATCTTTCCAAGGTTGTACCAAGACAGATTTTACTTTGTGGAGTTGTGTGACATCCCACATCGTCCAGGGGAGTGATCCTTAAATGTATATTCCCATCCCTACCTAGCATGAGGCCTTCTGAGAACTCACACGAGAACTTCCCAATGGGTCACCCATCCTCCATCCTGGGAGTGCTCTCGCACGCTACTTGCTTAACTTCGGAGTTCCCATGGAACCCGAAGCCAGTGAGCTCCCAAAAGGCCTCATGCTTGGTAAGGATGGGAATATACATTTAAGGATCACTCCCTTGGGCGATGTGGGATGTCACAATCCACCCCCCTTAGGGGCCTGACGTCCTCGTCGACACACACGCGACTAGGGTTAGGCTCTGATACCAAATTGTTACATCCCAGCCCGGGGGGGACCACTTCCCGAGCCCGCTCCACCACCGTAGCACGATATTGTCCGCTTTGGGCCCCGACCATGCCCTCACTGTTTTGTTTCTGGGAACTCACACGAGAACTTCCGAATGGGTCACCCATCCTAGGAGTGCTCTCGCGCGCTACTTGCTTAACTTCGGAATTCCCATGGAACACGAAGCCAGTGAGCTCCCAAAAGGCCTCATGCTAGGTAGGGATGGGAATATACATTTAAGGATCACTCCCCTATGTCACAATCCACCCCCTTTAGGGGCCCGACATCCTCGTCGGCACACACGCGACCAGGGTTAGGCTCTGATACCAAATTGTCACATCCCGGCCCGGGGCGGATCACTTCCCCGCACGGGCTGTGACATCCCACATTGCCCAGGGGAGTGATCCTTAAATGTATATTCCTATCCCTACCTAGCATGAGGCCTTTTGCTCACTGGCTTCGGGTTCCATAGGAACTCCGAAGTTAAGCGAGTAGCGCGCAAGAGCACTCCCAAGATGGGTGACCCATTCGGAAGTTCTCGTGTGAGTTCCCAGAAACAAAATCGTGAGGGCGTGGTCGAGGCCCAAAGCGGACAATATCGTGCTACGGTGGTGGAGCGGGCCCGAGAAATGATCTGCCCCGCGCCAGGATGTGACAATTTGGTATTAGAGCCTAACCTTGGTCGCGTGTGTGCAGACGAGGACGTCGGGCCCCTAAGGGGGTGGATTGTGACATCCCACAACGCCCAGGGGAGTGATCCTTAAATGTATATTCCCATCCCTACCTAACACAAGGCCTTTTGGGAGCTCACTGGCTTCGAGTTCTATGGGAATTTCGAAGTTAAGCGAGTAGCGCGTGAGAGCATTCCCAGGATGGGTGACCCATTGGGAAGTTCTCGTGTGAGTTCCCAGAAACAAAACCGTGAAGGCGTGGTCGGGGCCCAAAACGGACAATATCATGCTACGGTGGTGGAACGGGCCCGGGAAGTGGTCCCCCCCGGGCCGGGATATGACAATTTGGTATCAGAGCCTAACCCTGGTCGCGTGTGTGCCGACGAGGACGTTGGGCCCCTAAGGGGGGTGGATTGTGAAATCCCACATCACCCAAAGGAGTGATCCTTAAATGTATATTCTCATCCCTACCTAGCATGAGGCCTTTTGGGAGCTTACTGGCTTCGGGTTCCATGGGAACTCCGAAGTTAAACGAATAGCACGCGAGAGCACTCCAGGATGGGTGACCCATTGGGAAGTTCTCATGTGAGTTCCCAGAAACAAAATCGTGAGGGTGTGGTCGGGGCCCAAAGTGAGCAATATCATGCTACGGTGGTGGAGCGGGCCCGGGAAATGATTCGCCCCAGGCCGGGATGTGACAAGTTGGCTGTTGACTGGTGCTAGCTTCTTCCTGACTATCTAATTTCTTTAATTTTTTTCAAGTAATGAGATTTTAATTCTGGATCATCGATTTTACTAATTAATTCAATTAATAAACCTTCTTGTTCTTCTTGTTTATTTAAGACTGAAATTGTTTTACGACAACTATCTCTGCATCCCATATTTATGTCTAGGGAGTCATAGCTGTTTGAATGGTTTGACTCTGAGGAGTTATAATCGAACTCTTGTTCATTTTCACTTTGGTTTGTGTCTTTTAACTCTAGCACTTGGATTAATTTAGTTTTCTGTTCCTCATATATTTTAACTAATTAATTATCTTTTTTACTGTACATTTGTTTGCATGGTGGCCAAATTACCTTTGTTTTGATCTTTGGAATAAATTTTATTAAATGATTTTTTTTCCAATTTTTGTTAGGTTTACTTTTTTCATAGAATTTATTGGTGTTAAAATTCTTTTTGTTGTACTTGTCATATTTGTGATATCTTTTATTTTGGTATTTATTGGGATATCTTTCTATGCTTTTCTTTTTACTAGAAGGGGCAATAGGGGGTAAACCGTATTGTTCATAAAACATTCATAACTCATATTTGGCTATTGATTTATCTTTGTTGACTTGTTTTGTTATTTTCATATCAATACACATTTTTAATCCTTCCTTCTAGAAAATATTAATAATATTTCCATAAGTAAGGGTATTATATGGTATGGTACCTTCTTCGTTGACTAAAACTTGTCTGATTTTGTGTGAAAATAAGTTTGGTAATCCAATTTTTGAATTTATCTTTCCAAAATGACTCTTTACTGCCTTCTCTAAGCATTACTCAGGACATGTAAATGTCTTTGTACCACCTAAAGTCGCTTAAGGTGGGATATCTTAGATTACTTAGTTGATCATGTATTTTGGAGGTTACGTTACTTGGTGTTTCTATGAAGTGTTCAAGTATTGTGAAGAGTAATGTGTTGATTGTGTCTAGGACTCCCTTACCGACTTTTTCATCGAATATAGGGGTTCTGTCTTCATTCCTTTTTATTGCATGTTTTATTGCATTTATTGATTATTTAGTGAGCTGTTTTTCCCACAGGAATGTAACACTTCTATAAATCCAATTGTAGACATGTAAATTCCGTTGCATGCGAATGATGCATCACAAAGCTCCACGTGGAATATGAATCATCACAAATAGACAAGTCTTCAATGACATGTGGCACAAATCAAGCAAAGGAAGAATAAAACTTCCCAAATTTCGGCAATAGGGAGAAAATATCTCTTAAAATCAGCATGGAGTCCAAAATCTCTCAAAACCAGAATGAAAGCTAAACTATCTTCACAAAACAAGAAAGAATTGAAGATTGCTCACAAAATAGGCAAGAAAGCCCTATAATTCGACCAAGCAAGGAAATTGGCTGAAATTAAGACACAAAACATGCCTAAATTCTCCCATGGACGAATCAAGACACAAATCAAAGCCAAATCCATCCAAAGGCAAGCTTTGAGAAGTCTATAAATACAAGGTCCACGGACAAGTATAAGGTCGACAATTTCTACATTCAAGGTTGACAATTTCTACATTCAAGGCCGAAATTCTCACAAAAGGAGAACCTCTACCAAATCTTTGAAGACTAATCTGTGGCCAAAGCTCTCTTTAAAGAACGCATAACCAAAGCTGAAGCTTTCTTTCGACAAAAGCAAAGCACTCCCCTGAAGAATCAACAAGCACCTGTGCCGATTCCTTCAAGACTTTGTTGCAAACTCAAAACTTGTAACAACGTTCGATTCAAGATCAAGTCGCCAAGACTCTTGAATCAACGAAATCCTACATCAACACTACTTTTGTTGTAGCTTTGAGGTGAAGACTATCAACGTATTGTTTCAAACTTAAAACTTGAAACAATCGTTCAATAGTTCATCTGAGATCAAGTCATCGCGACCCTTGGATCAACAATCTACGCATCTTCATATAATTTGAAGACTGAATTAAAGGAAAATTATAAACAAAGATTGTTTCATTCGTTACAGAATTTTCGTGTTTACAAATTTGGCATGCCTAGCGAGATCTCTCTGCCTCTCATCTCTGTCTTCAAATCCACAAGAAACATACATGGCATCAAGAAAGGATCAAGTTATTCCCACAACCAACGCAAAGAACAAGAACATCCTTGCCGCAAGTGGTGGCAATTTGGGTGTCGCAACTCGAAGCAAGGCTATAGCTCTCTCTACCGTGCCTTCCACCTCTACATTAACTCTGCCAAAGGACTAAGAGCACCTAAGGCACGAGCTCGCAACTAAGAAACATACATGGCATCAAGCTATTCCCGCAACCAACGCAAAGAACAAGAACATCATTGCCACAAGTGGTGGCATTTTAGGCATTGCAACTCGAAGCAAAGCATTAGCTCTCTCTACTATGCCTTCCACCTCTACATCAACTCTGCCGAAGGACTAAGAGCACCCGAGGCACGAGCTCGTGGTCACCCTAGCCTCGCTAAGTGCGCCAAGGGAAGAAATGAAGGAAATTTTTTTTCCTAGCTAAGAACATGTAAGAACATTTGAACACATAAGCAAACTAATAACAGTTTAAAGTAGGCACACATTAAAAAACAATTCTAAAACCCATGACTTTTAAAGCCTAGTGAATGGTGAACCACAAGACTCTTTAACAATATTAAAGAGAAGGAAGAATTTTGAGATTCATTACCCTTAAAGCTCATCCTTCTTTACACAAGGGATTCACCCAAGTGGAGGGCCTTCAAGTCACCTCCTAGCTCCTTAGATCTTTCTTGTGATCTTTCTTCCTTTTGATTCTCCTTTGCTCCTTAAGGATGTGAGGAAAGTATCTCCAAGAACACCAAAGGTTTGGTGTCTCTAAGTCTCCACACCAAAGATGAGGTGTAAAGATGAAATAGTTGACTTAGAGGAAGAAAGATTGGTAGCTATCCCACCCCTAAGTGGCCTGCCTCTATAAAGAAAAAGAGAGAAAAGGCTTCTCTTCTTTGACCCAAGAAAACCCTAGTGAGAGAATGGCTACAAAGTTGCCTTAATACCACCTCACATCTAAGTGGCAAACTTGCAATTAAGCCAAGTTTGCATCCACTCACCCTATGGCCGGTTTTTGACTTAGTTATTGGGCTAATTTCCATTTAGTTGTCACACAACCTAAACTCAATGGGCCTTGAGGACCAAAAACCTTTTTGGGCCCCGAAACCCCAAACCAACTTAAAAGCCCAATACGAACATTTTGTAAGATTAATTAACTAATTAATATTCTTGACCATTCTCAATTAAACTATTTAATTGCTTATCCATCTCATTTATATTTCTTCACTTTCATCCTTACTCGGTATACGATCCATTAGGTTCCAATTAGTGAGGCAGTGGGCGATTGTTACTCTTAACAATTGATTGTGAATTGAAACTACATTTCAATTCTCCCTTTGATAAAGACTAGTGTTTACTAATCCTCAAGGATTCCACAAACTATGAGTGACACCTAGCAGTATGTCATGGCTACCCAAGCTAAGTAAAAGTGGTTGGAGAACCTATCTAGTTACAATTACAACGCAATATGGTCATTGTCTAATACAATACTCTTAATCACATTGTTTGAGTGAAAGTTTGTTTCATGTCTACTATCCAATATGATACTTCTCTGTATAATTCAATTGAATATGATTTGGAACAAACTTCCTAAGTCATATTCGTATGCTTTGGCAAAAGACTCTTGAATCATATCTTAGAGTCTTCTTCCTCCACCATGGAAGGTTAGAGATCCCTTGTTGTGCATTCATATACCTACATGACTAGATAGCTTGATCCCAACAATGCTGTGGACACTTTCGATGGAATGCTTTTGACATGATCAAAGATTAAGGACCTAACCATTAGTCATCTATGATGCCTCAAGTCAAAGGACTACTTTGCATATTGCAACTTATGAGTTCTTACATGACATGTATGTTCGAACTTCTTTTTGATCGTTGTTTACTGTACTGAATTACCTTTTGAGCACCTATGTGTTTGTCTCAGTGTCCAACACTAAATGACTTGAGACTAGTCATACTCGTGCTTGAGTTAACATAACACATACTAACCTTAGTGGATTGTCAATGCCCAATTGGCAATCCTATGGCTAGGAACGTTTTAGGAATGAACATAAAAGAAAGGTCTCGTTAATCTAACTTACTTAAATCACTTCTCTCTTAGATTAAATACATTCCTTGGATTCCCTTATTGCTTAAACACATAATACAATAAAAAGTGATTAATAATAAGCTTTGCCCTTCATTGAACATATAATAGTTTAACATAATAAGTATTCCAAAAGTTATTACATCAAATGAATGGCTTTGTGGGCATACTTCCAACAAGAAAGCCCAAGGAGGTACTTTGAGTCATTGACTTCTGATGCCGACTCAAGTAACATCTCGTATCCTGTAGCCATGCAAGTTATGATTACTAGTGCAACTTCCATCGGGGAGTAGCTAGCTCAAATGAATGAAGCAATTGCAAGGCTAACACAGACCGTGGAGGAAAAGAACTTGCAAATTACCATACTCGTCAACCGACTAGAGGCACAGGACGACGAAAAAGCTGACCATGACCCAAAGGTTGACCTACAAAAGAAGGAAATTGATGAAGATGAGGAGCCTCCTATAAAAAAAGTCGAGGAGAAGCTGGACCAAGCAACGACGCTCATGGGATCTTTTTCTATCCAGCAGCTGCAGGAGATGATCACTAGTACCATCAAGACATAGTATGAAGGGAGCTCACATGACTCTATGTTGTATTCAAAGCCTTATTTTAAGAAGATTGATGCCTTGAGGATGCTAAGGGGTTATCAGCCGCCAAAATTCATGCAATTTGATGGAAAAGGCAATCCCAAACAACATATTTCCCATTTCATCGAAACTTGCAACAACGATGGGACAAAGGGAGACTACCTCATCAAATAATTCATGCGTTCACTGAAAGTTAAGGCCTTTGATTGGTATGCCGACCTCGAGCCCGAATCTATCAATAACTGGGATTAGCTTGAAAGGGAATTCCTTAACCACTTCTACAATAATCACCGCATTGTAAGCATGCTGGAGCTGACAAATACGAAGTAGTGGAAGGACGAACTTGTCGTCGATTACATCCACAGATGGCGTTTATTAAGTCTGGATTGCAAATATCAGCTTTTTGAAATGAGCTAAGTATTGCTAATCATGGGAAAAATAGCCATTCATCAAGTTCAAGAAAGACAAGGTGTTTAGTCTGAAGGTCTACAAGACTGGGAAGAAGCCCGCCAAGGAAGCTTTTACCGTCAACACTACCTCCATCAAGCCCTCATCCGCACCCTTTAAGATTTCCTCCGAAAAAAGAACGAATGAGATAAAGAGAGGTGAGCCTTCTCATACCTAAGACAGGTACAAAAACACCTTAAGGGAACTAGAGTGGAAGACGTACCATTTTCCTGATTCTAAAGTGGCTGCAATGCTAGATGACTTGCTGGAAATGTAGGTGATTGAGTTACCTAAATGCAAGCGCCCCGAAGAGATGAATCGCATTAACAATCCTAGGTACTGTAAATACCATCGTATCGTGAGTGATCTGGTTGGCAAATGCTTCGTCCTCAAGTCGCTCATCATGAAGCTGGCATAATAAGGGCAAATTGAGATTAACCTTGAAGACATGGTCGCAACTCACACTACTACGATTGTGTTTGGATCCTTCGATTATGTGCCTTTCCAAGTGACGCATGCCCACTCCCGTCCATGCTCAAGCTGCACGACACTTTCTGCACAACCGACGCTAGGGGCAAACGACCAAGATGTACCTACCAACAATGAAGAAAGGTAGACGTTGGTGACCTACAAAAAGACAAGAAAGCCAAGAGCACAAGTCACACGGCCAAAGGTGGAACAAGGGAGAAAGCACCACCGTCGCAAAAATAGGAAACCCAAAAGAAACGTAAAAGCTGCTAAACCAACGTACGCTGGGGAACCTATGGAGTAATATCCATGCATTCCCGTCTACTTGCATAAGTACTTCCCGAATGACTTCTTCCGACAGTGCATTACCGTTGCCTGCCACATGGTTGAAATAAAGATAAAAAAACCCTCGAAAGGCAAAGCTATGGTCATAGAGCAAAAGAAAACTCCCATGCCTAAAGAAAGCCTGCTGGCACACTTTAGCATCGAGGAGGCAGTACGATTGCCCAAGGAGATGCGAAAAGCACTAGTACTAGTCTTGGTAAGTCCCGACGACCATGAGGTGCAAGAAAGCAAGGATAAAGGCTTGAAACTTTGGCCACATGAATATGCCACATGTTGTGCCACCCATGACGCAATCAACTTCACTGACAAAGACTTGCTACTAGGGTTAAAGCCTCACAATCGTCCTCTCTTTGTCTCTAGTTACGTAAGAGAGAACAAAATCAACCGTAGGCTTGTGGATGGTGGATCGACCATAAACATGATGCCAAAGTCAACAATGACCATAATCGACATCAAGGTGGATGAATTATCCCAAAGCCGCCTTCTAATTCAAGGTTTTAACCAAGAAGGACAAAGAGCAATGGGTACATTCCAAGTCGAGATGACCATTGGCGAACTCAAGTCAAGCACACTATTCCATGTGATTGACGAAAGAACTTTCTATCGCTTGCTCTAAGGAAGGCCTTGGTTCCATGAGAATGGAGTGGTGCCATCCACCCTTCACCAATGCTTAAAATTCTACAGAGAATAAGTGAAGGTGATACAAGGTGTGGAGCCAAAAATAATCGAGGCGACACGTGGATTCTTCGGTTAAAAAGAAAAAATTACCCTCGAGGCACACAAGAACTCCTACGCGTAAGCAGTGGACAATCACAACTCAATCAAGGTCAAAAGTGATCAAAATAGGTATTTATTCAAAACCTAGTTCTTCCATCCTCATCAAATCCTTCCCACAAGGTAACCTTCAATTATTCATTCAAAATAGGATTAATTTTCTAATTAATTTCCTAATTGATTGCAAGTGTGACACCCCGTTCCAAATTTTACGTTTTTATTTTATTTTAAAAGCGTGAATTTACGAAAATGCCATAGAGGCAAAGATTTTGACTTATGTTGACCATCGTCTAGAGAGATGTATGACTTATTCTTTTAACATATTCTCGTAGTACTCGTTGGTGTGAACGCATAGGTGAAAGCTGTTTGCGAGTCTGGATTATAACAGTACAGTTATGGACGTTTGAAAATGGTTATTTAAAGTTTAGTTATAAATTATTTAAATTCCCACCTTGTGGGAATAGTGGACCAATTAAATTAAAGGGACAAGGAACCAATTAGAGGAGAGGAGGAAAGCCTTCAGCCAATCAGAAAGAAAGAAGAAGAAAAAAAAAGGAAAAAAAAAAAAAAAAAAAAGAAGAAAGCTCCCAGCTTTCCCGTGCATTTTTCCCCTCGCAACCACCCATTTTCCAAGGCCTATTCCGGCCAACTCCGATGGATATTTTCGACGCCACCACCACCATCTTAAAGCTCACATTCCCCTCTACCAAACCCACCCAGGAACCACCTTGATTAAACACGGTATGTGGTGGTTTGAGGCCACTGTAGACGACGAATCGACGTCGGGAAGTTTTAGGCACCCGTTGGCTTTGTGGGAAAAATTGACCATTTTCCATCCACTTTTGGACTTCATGGCAGGTATGAAAGTTGCTCCACTCAATGAGATCTTCATTTATGTGAAGTTTGAGAATTTTTGGAAATAGTTGGATTTTCCGGCGGGTCGGGGTGGCCGACTGCCACCCGCTGCGGCGCGTGCTACGGCGCATGGCCAATGGGCCACCAAAGCTATTTTTAGGCTATGTCGAATTTCTTAAATTTAGTTTTGTTATTTGAATGACGTAGGTTGATCGTTGGAACCTAAATTCGTTACGATACGATCCAACCATGGTATCGTCACCAAACTTTGATACATTATAATACGTAATATTTAAATATCATAGGAATTTATAGATCAGGAATCCAACGTACGGATCTTCCTGAATTGGATTTGTAAGTTAGTAAAATAAATGTTAACCGCCACTTGGTTTTGGGCAATTGGTGGAGATCCGACCGTTGGATCGTAATGAAATTTTAATATGTTATTCTAGAAACATATTATGGATCGTTGGGAGTTGCAGATTGGAAATCTGATATGCGGATCTTCCAGTTCGAGTTATACAGGGTTGTGACCCTACCGTCGATCTTTGATCGATTGTTGACTTGTGGTCAATGGGTCTCAAACTATTTTAGAATGCCCTTGAGGTTGTGTTTTATGTGAATTACATATTCTACTGATAAGAATTTTGAGATGTGATTCGATAATTGGTCACAGGCACTAATCATTCAGGATGCCTCGATGTGTGCGCTAGAGAATCATAGCGTAGACTCCAGGTGAGTGGACCTTTTCCTTTTATCGTACATATTATTGATAGTTCCATCGACACTTTTAAATTGATTAGGTATATTACCTTCATATAATTATTGTGAATGCTTGAAGTACTAATATGAACTACGAATGGCTTGATCCTTATTTAGGGTACGTAGGCAGTCTAACGAGACGTTAGATGCATCCATAATATATTTGAGACAAAAGCCTTATTTGGGAAACTAGTAATGCGAAGGAAATTGGTAAAGGCAAGTTTTAGTTTTGTGAATTAGTTAGTTAAATTAGTGTTAATTGGGTTGTCATGGATAATTATCCCTGAAAATAAGTAGTTCGGGAGTAGGGCGTTATTGGTTGTACGTTTCACACCGTATTGTATATAATTGAAAATGCTATGACATGGTTGAGTATTAGATTGCATCATGGTATATCCATATGTATATTACTTGCACATAATTATTGGGAATGCTTTCAAGTGCAAAGGTGAACGCAGGACACCCAGGTAAGTTCAGGTGAGTTTATGGTATTAATTGAATCGATGGAGTTATAGCATGACTACATTTATATGTTAGGCAACTTCGATACTGTCGTAATGGTTGCCATAAGTTGTACATGTTATATTGAGATACATTGAGAGCTCATAAACCTGCACCCCGGTGTTAGTGCTCCTGCCCGTGGCCAGGGCACAGTCTTTCACGTGATGTTCACCTCTCGCACCTTACGCTCACCTTGGACTCAAGGTAGGTGCATAGGCTTGTCGTATAGACCACTATAGGTGGTTCCGACTCGTAGGTGACCCGCGATTATTCGCCCAGTCTTTATGTGATCGTAGCACTTAAGCGTACTTATTTACACCCAGTCCTGTCGTATAGACCACTAGAGGTGGTTCCGACTCGTGTGTAGGGATGTTTGATGAGCTATAGATTAAGTCGTACAGGTCACTATAGGTGACTCCTGACTTGTATGCTAGTATTGATTGATGAGATATGGGTACCTGCACTCCGGTGTTAGTGCTCCCGCCCGTGGCCAGGGCACAGTCCTTCATGTGATGTTCACCTCCCGCACCTTACGCTCACCTTGGACTCAAGGTAGGTGCATAGGCTTGTCGTATAGACCACTATAGGTGGTTCCGACTCGTAGGTGACCCGCGATTATTCGCCCAGTCTTTATGTGATTGTAGCACTTAAGCGTACTTATTTACACCCAGTCCTGTCGTATAGACCACTAGAGGTGGTTCCGACTCGTGTGTAGGGATGTTTGATGAGCTATAGATTAAGTCGTACAGGTCACTATAGGTGACTCCTGACTTGTATGCTAGTATTGATTGATGAGATATGGGTACCTGCACTCCGGTGTTAGTGCTCCCGCCCGTGGCCAGGGCACAGTCCTTCATGTGATGTTCACCTCCCGCACCTTACGCTCACCTTGGACTCAAGGTAGGTGCACATGCACATACCACTATAGGTGGTTCCGACTCGTAGGTGACCCGCGATTATTTGCCTAGCCTTCACGTGACCGTAGCACTTGAGCGCACTTATATACACCCAGTCCTGTCGTACAGACCACTAGAGGTGGTTTCGACTTGTGTGCAGGAATGCTTGATGAGATATGGATAAGTCGTACAGGTCACTAGAGATGACTCCGGACTTATATGCTTGCATTGATTGATGAGATATGAGTACAGTCGTATGGGTCACGTTTGGTGATTCCGACTGATGTATCATTTTATATTGATTAAGTTCATTTGGCCTACTTGTTAATGCATTGTAGAGTCTATGGACACGGCATACCCGTGGTTTTGGCCATTTTTTAGCATGGGTGGATATATAAATATATATATATATATATATATATATATGTGTGTGTGTGTGTGTAGTATTGTCCTATAGAAAACGATAAGGGAATTACAGTGAGGGGTTATTACTGTTAGAAAGGTAATAGTTTTGGGAAGCTTTTGTTTTACTGCTTACTCACACTTTCTGTTTTGTACCCCCTTCAGGTTTTAACTGCTGAGTTTGTATTGATAAGGCACATTTTGCATGCATTTATATCTTCCTTATTTGGCGTCTTTGTGATGTTTTGGATTAAACTAGTTGCATTTTACATTATTTGGTGTTAGTGTGCAGCTAAGTGTGTAATAAGATCAATTGGAAGGCAAATGAAGCAAAAGCACGCCTTTGGTAGCTGAGCATTATTACAAACGTGGAAAGGATTCTTGGGAATTAATTTGAAGTCCAAATGAGGAATCTAGGACTAATGTGGCTGCTGAAATTCAGGAGAAGATGTGTTAGGAAAGTGGTGCATTGGAGTCACATTGGGTGGTTCTAAACAAGGCAAAAACATTCGGACACCTTGCTTATTCCACATAACTTGTGCCGTGTATTCCCTTGCCTTGTCCAGCTCCCTTTTGCACCAAAAATATCCACTCCCATTAATTAAACCATTCAGCCACTTTTACATCAACATCACACACCATGCCGTGCATTTTCATCCCTTGTTCCAGCTTGGTACAACCAATTCCAGGTTGTCCACTCCTTTGTTGCAGACATTGCACATGCACCTTTGATTAAATAAACCACATACATGCATATTATCTTTGTGCCGTGCATCCACCATCCCAGAAATCCATCCATTCCATGCAGTTCCAGCTCACATTATGCCATTCCAACTCCCTCTTGCCCATGCCGTGCACTTTCATACCCTTTCCAGATTTGTACACCCAATTCCAGGTTGTCCATTTCAGCTTTGCAGCCAATACACATGCATGATCAATTAAAATAGCCATATGCATGCATATTTCCCTAGTGCCGTGCATCCACCACCCCAGAAACCCACTCATTCCAGCTCACTTATGCACTTCCATCTCACATGTGCAGTTCCAGCTCCATTCTTAATGATGGCAGTGACATTTCCCTTCTATAAAAACCGTGCAAACTCACTTCTCTGGGGTTCTTCGATCATTCCATGATTCACACATTCTAAGCCGCTCCATCTCTGTCCATTTGCTCTCCCATTTGCAGAGAACATCCAACCTTAAGCCGATCCATTTCCTGTACATCACACTTGGAGAACCAACACCGAAGGCCACTCTTAAAGGATTTCAACATCAGTTTTGCTTCAAGGGTTTCTTCTTATTAATTCTATGTTCACTCATGTTATTTATTATTATGTCAAACCTTTTGTAAACATGAAGTGTAACTAATCTCTCTCTAGGGATTCGATGTAGCCTTGCAAGATTGCCATGTAGTTAATTCAGAATTCTCAGTTAGTCTATTTATTTCTTGTTTCATTCTCTAGTTTAATTGTGACTTAGTGAGTTGATTTTAATGCTTGATCATCATTTGAGTTAACCACAGGTTGTTTAGCCAAGATTAAAGCACACATCATGCATAATCTTGGTGGATATGTGAATGAACGAAGGGAATGTTTTGCAAACATCCTGCCGAGTGTTCCCTTGGGTTTTATGAAAGTTTCTTGTGCACTACATAATCTTGATTAGGAACCAAAGTTGCACATCACAATTAGGTTCATGATTAGAGACATTTGATCAAATCCACAGATCATATGGTTGATCATATCCAAGTGAAACAAACTCAAGAAATAGGTAGATGACTGAGTATAAACTGATTTAACAAACATGGACTTGGTTTAGCAATGGTGAAATCGAATCCCTAGCTTCATCTCCATTGATACTATTCCATTTTATTAGTTGTTGATTCATTTATTTGTGTTTACTTCATTTCCTTATGTTTTCAAGTTACAACAACAAATCTGCCTACATTGATTAGTTTTATTTCTCTAGTAACGAGTTCTTGCAAAACAAGTGATTATATAGGTCCAATTAGTCCCTGTGGATTCGACACCCTTACTTGTGCCATTATACTAAACATGTTTTAGCACTAGGAAGGAAGACAACAACATATATCGACGAGGATATATGGCTAATCTTAGTATTGGTGGCTACTTTTAGGGGTATGATTCTTACCCACACTACTGTACTTTACTTATGCTCTGGCATCGCGTGTGAAATGGGTTCGCTCCCACTTGTAGCGCACTCTGGTATTTAGACACTTTTAGATTCAAATTTATTCACATTTTATACACTATCACACTTTATGGCTTCGTCACCTTCCAGGTGTCAGGCAACACAGCTCGATTTGGGGTCTTAGTGGACATTCCGGGTCGGGGTGTGTCAGCAAGACATTATTTTGACATAATATCACCTCATTTCTTGAAAAATCTAATTCCAACTCTCTTGCTAAATTCTCCAAATTTCTCCGAACACTTTTCCCTCAAATTCTAACTTTGGCATCTGAGGTTCTTCGGCCAAACCCCCGCATTCATCGTGGGCACGTAAGGCTCTTGCCCTTCACCTAAGGTGTTAATTGTTTTGTAGGTGCATTTTCGTCCAAAAAGAAGAAGGCGGAAATTTGCATCCATAAATTGGTGTTTTCATTGAGAGTTTGAGTCACACACTTATAGAAGACTCTCGCATTCAAGGTTTTTCGTTTTCTTGTTCGTTTGTAGATTTTTCATACGTTCTTATTCTTGGAATTTTTATTTATAAAAATTCTTCGATAAAACATATAAGAAAAATACAATGGCAAGAGATTTAGAACCTCAACAAATGGAAATTCCAACGTTCAACAATTAGGACCACGGCGATCCACAAGGCTCAACACGATGATGAGTGGAGCGTACCACCCCTACGGGGCGGCACCGTCCCAACTACGATGGTGGCGTCCATAACAACCACCTTTAGTAAAGCCCATGGTGCCAAGACCACGGCCTAAGCAGTGCCATTCAAGCTCACACGGGCCCAAGCCCAAAAAGAGCCAGCTCGAGCAACCCAAGCCCAGCACGCACATGCGCCACACACTGAGTAGCCCACTCTCGTAGACCTTCAAGCATATCCCACCGGTCCAAGACTGGTTCAACCATCCCGACTTTAGATTTTTAGGCCCACAATTGAACCGGGGGCATATTCACCACATTTCTCCGCAGATTTGAAATTTCCCAATTCAAATCTTGCACCCAGAGCTTACCACACTTCCACTACCTAAGAAGACGCATTCCGTCCAAGCTATTCCAACCCAAACGGTGAATAACACTTCTCTTTACAAGTCATAGAGTTGACAAGCACCCTTGTGCAGCAGATTATCTTGGTGAATCAGCTCTTGCAGCATGCCGAGATGCAGCGTGCCCCAGATGAGGTGTCCTGAAGTAGGACAAGGGCAGACGAAGAATCTCTCAAGCAGTGTCCCGGCAAGCAGCCCTTCAACCAGCCAAGATTTGAGCATTCTAGCAGTTTACACTCCCGCCTAGGTCCTCGGGATAACGTATACTCTTGTCTTAGCGCATGGAGGAGCATGCACTCCCGATTAAGCCCATAGACGAGCATACGTTCACGGTTGAGGCCACACTCCGATTATCAACATGGACAACTTTCCAGGCAAAATGTTCATTCACAACTAGGCTCGTAAAGAGCATTATCCACCTCACATCAGAATAGGCAGCAAGGCGGACGGAGAAAAACTCACTCAATCAGGCTCAAGTTCAACCGGCAGCCTACGAACAACCCCGCTAGCTTGCCAGGAATGTGCCATATGCACCGCGACCATGACATAGAAGAGTCGAGCATAGGGAAAAGCTGAAGGATATATTTGTGAAAACTAGTTCATTTAAGTAACATCTATACATGTCAATTAAAAGGTGGAATCATGCTTATATGCACTCAAAAAACAAAACTTTACCCATGAAATTCAAAGCCTAGTGAGTGTGGTGAACCAAGACTCAACTCAAGAACAAAGTGAGTTGAGAAATATTATACCTTTGTTGAATCCTCTTTGCATAAGCAAAGGCTAATCACCTAAGAGATAGGGCCTTCATTCCTTACTTCTTGGTTCGAACTGCCACCACCCATGAAGGGTGATCTTACCAGGCTAGATTAGACAAAGTATTGCACATTCCATCAAGAACCAGGCCATACTACCAATGACTGCCAGAAGTGGAAGAAATGCCTTGAGAAGCTGACAAAAGATGGTTGATGCGACGAGTATCTTGATAGGTCAATGACATGACCTACGCAAGCAAGGGAAATCTCCATCACCTCCTGAACCCCTTTAGGGTTCTCCAAATAAGTTCAAAGTCTCAAGTAGCTTGATGAACAAGACCTTGCAAGCTGAGTATTATCCAGTTTGTTATGCTGTTTCTACCTTCCAAAACGGTTGATTCATTTCTTTATTCTTAATAAAGATTCAAAAAGTTAGTGCTATGTCTTCTTTTAAAGAAAGTGACTAGTCTCGAGTCATTAGTGTGACTGACACCAAAATAAGCATGTAGGTGCTCAATAGAGAGTGAGTCCATTCAAGGCGATCAACAAGGAGTTCTCATAATCATGTCACATGAAAACTCATGGTTGGGATAATGCAAAGTAGTCTTTTGACTTAAGGCATCAGAGTTGTGTTATGGTTAGGTCCTTGATCTTTGACTATGTCAAAGTCACTACATCAAAGTGTGTCCACGACATAGTTGGGGCTAAGCCACTTAACCATGGAGGCAAGTGAATGCACAACAAAGGATCTCTAACCTTCAAACCGTTTGAGGGAGAACACTCTATGATATGAATAAGAATCTTTGGCCAGAGTATGAGATTTAGGAATTCGTTCCAAATCACATTCAAGGTAATCATATAAGTAAGAGAATCACATTGGATAGTAGACATGAATAAACTATCAAATCAAACAATGTGGTCAAGAGTATTGTATTAGAGAAAGACCGTATTGCATTGTAATCCCAAACTGAATAGGTTCTCTACCTCTTCTGATTTGCTTAGGTAGCCATGACATACTGCTAGGTGTTACTCATGGTTTGTGGAAGCCCTAAAGGTGTATAATCACTAAAGGGAGAATTGAAAAGTAAGCTTCAATTCACAATCAATTTGAAGAGTTCTAATCGCCCATTGCCTCGCTAAAAGGAACCTAATGGATCATACATCATGTAAGGTAGAGATTGAAGAAACAATGGAGATGAGTAAGGATAATGAAATGGTTTAATTATTTATGGCTAGGATTAATTAATATGTTAATTAATCAAACGAATAAGTTCGTTTTAGAGGCTTGATCTTGAATGAAATGAAACTTTTCTTCAAGGGCCGTAGAGGCTTGATCTTGGATGAAATGAAACCCTGATCTTGGATGAAATGAAACTTTTCTTCAAGGGCCGTAGAGGCTTGATCTTGGAAGAAATGAAACTTTTCTTCAAGGGTCGTAGAGGCTTGATCTTGAAAGAAATTTTGGAAATGGATAAATCGGCACATACTTATTGTGTGTATTGATTTTCCATAATTTTTGACAAAATACATTTGGTGTATTTTGAGACTTGGATTTTTTCCTTGTGGTTGCGGGAAAAATGTTTTTCCTTTCTTAGGTAGGAACCTTCTTCAAAGTGTTGGTAATGAGGGTGATTTCCTTCAAAGTGTTGGAAAGCTTTGGTGATTTCCTTCAAGGTTTTGGAAAGATTTAATGCTTGTCCTTGGGTAAGTACGATTTGCATTTTTTTTTTTTTTTTTTTCCTTTCCTTTTTCTTTTCCACGGCAAAGAGGGTATTTTCCCTTTTGGTTTAGTAAACTCAAAGACTTGTCCTTGCTTTGGAGGGATTCCCTTTTGTATTTTGGCAAGGAAGGGTACTTTCCCTTGATGCCCTTTCCTTAATTTTTTTTTTTCTTTTCTTTTCTTTGCTGGGTTTTTTTTTTTTTTTTTTTTTTTTTTTTTTTTTTTTTTGGCAAAAACAGCATGTATTTCCCTTGTTGGTTTGGGAAACACGTCATCCGAATTGCATGCCCAGTTTGAGGTCGATTTCTCTTCTGGAAAATTCTGTAAAAATATGGGCAACATAGCCTTATCTCTTATCATTTCAGGCATCTATCACACACCATTAGGAAAAATGAGGAAATCCTTGAACTCGTCATTTTCCCACCGCTGAGCAGTGTTGATGGGAAAACAACTTCTGTGGGATTAACTTTGAAAACTGGAACGTTTGGCTCTAGGGAAAATTATGAAATTTGGACACAACGATCATCAGCCTCTTAGCTTCCTTCTCCAATTGGCCTTGCACCAAAATTCCTCCGGGAAGTTAAATTATCACCAAAAACGTCCTGCTTGCACAGATTAGCTGAAACTTGCCATTTTTTGCTTGGAATTTGCTTCCTTCTTTTGGTTGGAATATGCTTCCTTGTTTTGATTTTGCCTTTGCTATTTGGGTAGGTATTTCCCTTATAGTATTAGGAAGCAATTGACCCCATTTATAAGACAATTGGGTGTGTACTTTTTTCACAATTCACATCCTTGCCATGTGCTTGCTGCTGCGCTTTGCCGTGGGCTTTTGCTGCTGTGCTTCCCGTGGGCTGCTTGCTTGAAGCTTATTGCAGTGCGTCACTTTTTATAGTGTGGCGCTATGCAAAAGATTGGAGCTGGTTTGCACTGTGTAGGGCATTTTGTTCATAGTTTTCCCTTAGTGGTGATGTTGTCGTGCAGTGCAAGAAACTACTTGCGTAATCGCTGTCAGTTTGCGTAGTGCAATTGCATGGCATTTTGGTTTTCTTTGCTACTGTAGCATGCTTTGAAGGACCGTCTTGTAGCTGCTCTCTGTGCCATGCTTGCCCAAGCTTTGTGGCTGATTTCTTCTCATTGTTGTGACTTTGCCATCATCATTCTTCAACGCTTACGACGTTTGTCTCGCATATCTTTTACTTTAGTGAAGCAAAATTTTTTTGTTCTTTTTTTTTTTTTTTTTTCTTGCCGTTCCACCTTGTGCTTATGTTTTTTTTTTTTTTTTTTTTTTCATTGCAGCCATGGTATTTTTAAAGTGCTTTAAGAGCAAAACCATCACTATTCTTGCAAAGGATGGCGATTTGGAAGATAGGGGAATGACGTCAAAACTTTGTGCACCGTTGACTGGTCCTAAGGCGCTTGTTCTTCCTGCAAAAGACAACTCAATGCATATCAAGTCGTGGTCTTCTAAAGTATCTTGGGAGGGGATAGATTTTGGTCACCCAACTATGAAGAAGAAGGGATGTACGTCGAGGATTCTTATCTTGAATCCTTCACACCATGTTCATGACAATTTGCCAGCTTCATTTGAGCTTCTTGGTGATCGCATCCATAGCAAAGCTATGACTCGAAATAACACCTTGTCGACTACTGGAGAAGTCGTCTTTGTTTTTTTGCTCATTTTGTAATACGGCTTTGTAGCCGAATTCTTCCTTTAAAGAAATAAAGTATTCACATTCTTGAGTTTGCTCTTTATTCCTCAAAGTGTTTGTGTTTTTGTTGATGATGTGACTGTACTTGAAGTTTTGAAGTTTCAAGTTGCCTACATACCCTCAGTTGAGGAGGGATCAAGTCATGACATAGTTCAAATGAGCGATCGATTTTTTTATTTTTTATTTATGGTTTTGGCAGTTTTGATGGTGATTTTGGTTTTGTTTGTTTTTTTGTACACAGTTTATGCTTTTGCGGGCTAGGAGCGTTGAGTGTCGCCTTTTAAACTCGTGCAAACAAGGAGCGTTGAGTGTTGCCTCTTAAACTCGTGCGAACAAGGAGCATTGTGCCATGTGAAGTTTAGGCTCATGCAGGGGAGGAGCATTAGGTGTAGCCTTTTAAGCTCGTGTGAACAAGGAGCATTGGGAGTCGCCTTTTAAGCTTGTGCAAACAAGGAGCATTGTGCCATGTGCAGTTTAGGCTTGTGCAGGCAAGGAGCATTGGGTGTAGCCTTTTAAGCTCGTGTGAACAAGGAACATTGGGTGTTGCCTTTTAAGCTCGTGCAAACAAAGAGCGTTAGGTATTGCCTTTTAAGCTCATGCGAACAAAGAGCAATGTTGCCGTGTGCAGTTTAGGCTCGTGCAGGTGAGGAGCATTGTGTTGTTTGTAGTTTAGGCTCGTGCAGGCGAAAAGCATTGTGCCATGTTCAGTTTAGGCTTGTGCAGGTGATGAGCATTGTGTCGTGTCCAGTTTAGGCTCATGGCGAGGAATTTTGTGCCATGTGCAGTTTAGGCTCGTGCAGGCAAGGAGCATTATGTGGATTTGGTGCCATTTGTGCAGACTTCTTGTATTACGTAAGGTCCATCCCACTTTGATGTGAACTTGCTTTTTGTTTTGTGAGTTGTGATGATGGTGCTTCGTAATGCCAAGACATGATCTCCAGTTTGGAAAGACCTTGGGTAGAAGTCTTCCTATATGCCAAGACAAGAGCTTCCACACTATATACAAGAGAATACGGCGTAGCTTGGGTAGGAGTCCTATGTGTCTTCCTATATGCCCAAAGTGCTTTGCTTATTCTTTCGTGCTAGTCTCTCTTTGTTCGGCCGATCACCTTATTTAGAAGGTTGGACAACATTTGTGCTGCTTGAATTTGTATTTTTCGTAAAGCTCATCCATGAGTTAGTTGGAGAACTATTTTCTGTTGTCAGTGATGATGTAGCGAGGCACACCATATCGGTGGATGATATGCTCCTTGATGAAATGAACGACAATTTTCTTCTTGACTTCCCTTAGGGGTATGGCTTCAGCCCACTTAGAGAAGTGATCTATTATAGCTAAGATGTAAGCTTCTCCTACAAATGACTTTGGTGTGATTGGTCCTACGACGCCTAATCCCAATGCATCAAACGTCCATGAGGTAATTGTAAGGTGTAAGGGTTAAGGTGGTTGATGTATGATGTTGGCACGAAATTGGAAGGCTTGGCACCTTTTGGCATATTCCAGGCAATCCTTTACCATGCTCGGCCAGTAGTAACCTATTCTTTTGAGCTAGAAATGTAGCTTTGGTCCAAACAGATGCGCTCCACATGCGCTTGAGTGTGCTTCTTCTATAGCTTCATTGGCCTATTCCTCACCTAGGCATCTTAGAAATACACCTCGAAAAAATCATCGGTAAAGTGTTGTTTTGTAGTAGAGGAAGCTAGGTGTTCGTTGATGTATTTTAAAGCGGTATCTAGGATCGTCTGGAAGCTTCCCATGCTCTAAGAAGTCGATCATCCGCTGCCTCCACTTTTTAGTGTCGACTGGAAGTACTGAGATGACGTTTGTGTCATTTAGTAGCATTTTAGTGATAAGTGAGATCACCCATCTTTGGCAAACTGGCACGTCTACAGCTTCGTCTTCTCCTAGCGCCATACTTGAGGCTAAGTTAGCGAAAGCGTCCGCCACTTGGTTTTTTTTCCTTGGCACATGTTCTAACATCACGACCTCGAACATTTGTAGCAGTTGAGTTGCTAGCCAGAAGTATGGGACGAGATCATCTTTGCTCACTTCATATTCAGTCAATAGTTTATTGATTATAATCTTGGAGTCACCATACACTTCTAGCCTCGTCAGGCAGTCATCTGAGATTTTACAATTGGCTAGGATTAGGTGATCAGCAAGGAAGTCTGCTAGGGCTTGTCCCTTTACAGCTTTGGTTAAGACGTAGATGATCTCGTGTAGGTTGAAGAGTAACGCCCATTTAGCTAGTTGCCCTGTCAAACCTAGCTGTGATATAATGTACTTGATCATGTCAAATTTTGCAACTAAGTGGATGGTGTAAGCATGCATATAATGTCTAAGCTTTTGGACGGCAAAGACTACGACAACGCATATTTTCTTGATTGGCAAGTAGTTAAGCACAGCACTAGTGAGAGTTCTACTTCGGTAGTAGAATGATCTTTCCTTTTGGTCTTCATTTTCTTGTGCCAAGAGTGCTCCAATGGAACCCTCTTGTGCAGCAATGTATTGGATGAGCAGCTTTCCAGGTACGAGTGCTCCAAAGATAGGTGGGCTTGCCAGGTACCATTTTATACTCTTGAAGGCATTGCAGCAAAAGTCATCCCATATGAATAGAGCATCATTTTTCATGAGTCGACTAAAGGGTTGATAGCGTCTAACAAGGTTAGAGATGAAGTGCCTAATTAAGGCTAGCCGTCCTTGTAGACTTTTTAGGTCGCGTATATTCTTTAGCCTGGGAAAGCTTTGAATGGCTTTAATCTTTAATTGGTCCACTTCAATGCCACAGTGCTTAACAATGAAGCTAAGGAACTTTCCAGAGGTGACGCCAAATGCACACTTCAACGGGTTCATCTTGAGGTTGTAGTGTCATAGTTTGTCGACCACCATTTGTAAATCCTTCAAGGGATCGGATCTTTTCTTGGTCATGACAACTACATCATTTATGTAAAATTCTATGTTTTTCTGTAGCATGTCGTTGAAGGTCTTCTGCATTGCACGTTGATATGTAGGCCCAACGTTCTTCGAGCCAAAGGGCATTACCTTGTAGCAGTAAATACCTTTTGGAGTGCGAAAGGCTGTTAGTTCTTCGTCTTTAGGGCCATATGGATTTGATTGTACCCAAAGAAGCAGTTCATGAATGATAGCGCCCCGTGACCAGTGGTTGAGTCCACCATGATTTCAATGATTGGCAAAGGAAAGTCATCCTTTGGGCAAGCATCATTAAGGTTGCGGAAATCTATGCAAACATGTATTTATCCAAATTTGTTAAGGACAATAACGATGTTGGAGATCCATTTAGGGTATTGTACCTCTCAAATGAAGCCTGCTTCGATTAGCTTGTCAATCTCGACCTTAATTTATGGGATGAGTTCGGATCAATAGCGTCGTTGAGTTTGCTTTATCGGTCGCGCTCCAGGCTTGATTGCAAGACGATGCACGACAATGGTAGGGTCAAGGCCGAGCATTTCCTTGTAGGTCCAAGCAAAGACATATTTGTACTCCAATAGCAGTTAGTAGTATTCCTCGATCTTATCTGCACTTAGTAGTGTACTTACAAAGATAGGCTTCAGTTGCTCGTTTGTGCCTAAGTTGAGCTCATTGAGTTCATCAATGAAGACTTCTTGGACCTCATCTTCAGTGCCGTCCTCTTGGGCTGTTAGCGTGAAGATTGGCCAGTGTGGATGAGGGTGCACCTCTTTACCTTCAGTTGTCCTTTTGTGTCAACTTCCAAGGTTGGTTGGCGCTTCATCCTTTAGGGAATCAAGCTTCAAACATCGTCTTTTTCTACTAGACCGTCAAGCTTTTCTTCCTTTGGCGTTGTCTTCCTCTTTCTAGATGGCTTTTTGGTTTCTTCAAGTCTTTCCAAGGCCGACCGTCATGGAAGAGAACTAGATGTGTTGCTTTGTTTCTTAGGTTTTGACAACCTTTCGAAAACAGAGCTTTGGGGTGTTGGCGTGCTAAGTCGTTTGAAGACGAGAGTTTAGTCTTGACTACCAATGTGAACAAGTGCCGAAATTCTGAGTTTTGAACGATTTAGCTTATCAAAGACTGACATTCGAGGGGCGGGTTTAGGCTTATCTTGATCTTGTTCAACACTCATGCTGATATGTTGAGAGCTAGCATTTTCTGCTTTGCTTGAAATCTTCACAGGTGTATTTGGTTGAAGCCAAGCCTAGCTTTGTTGTTGTCAACTCCGTAACCATGCTCCTTCAACATCTTTTGAGTCTCAGTGAGGTCACGTTCTTTGTCGTTGACGGTGTTTGCATTCTTCTTTCCAAGATTTGAAGAGGAGGCAAAATTGTACCCAGCCTTTGACATGAGTTTGTAGTCGTTTGGGTCAAAACCTTCTTCGATCATCTTGGTTGGAAGAGATCTTGGTTCTGCCCCCTTTGGCAAGGGTTTTATGAAATCTTGTGCTATTTTTGAAACTTTAGCGTTGCCTAGCTATGTCTAAGGTAAAATTTTATTTGTCTTGAGAGCAGCTTTACATGATCCTTGTGCAGCTGTGTGTTAGTTTTGCTTGTTCCGATTTTGAACAAGGACTGCCCATTTTTTCTTCTCGACATTGGGATGTATTTGAAGACGGGTGTGTTTAATCCTTTTAAGGGTGTCATACTCCCCTTGATTGTTGTAGGCTTAGCAGGCTTATCATCATCTTTGCTTGAAGATGGCACAGTTTCCCCTTCTTGCTTCTTGGGCACGACTTGCTACTTCTTTTTGGGTGAGGCTTTGCTAGTGGATTTGATCTCTTTTGGAAGAGCTTCGGGCACCATATCTTCATCTATGTAGAAGTTAGCGTCCCGAAGTGTGGTTCGACTTCGGCATTGCTTAGTGTCGGCTTTTGTGGACAAACCTCAAAAAATGATCTTGCCCTACTTGTCAAACAGTTTAGATTAACGAGACCTTTCTCTTATGTTCATTCCTAAAACGTTCCTAGCCATAGGATTACCAATTGGGCATTAACAATCCGCTAAGGTTAGTATGTGTTATGTTAACTTAAGTGTGAGTATGACAAGTCTCAAGTCATTTAGTGTTGGACATTGAGACAAACACATAGGTGCTCAAAAGGTAATTGAGTACACTGAACTACGATAAAAAAAGAGTTCAAACATACATGTCATGTAAGAACTCAAAAGTTGCAATAGGCAAAGTAGTCCTTTGACCTAAGGCATCATAGATGTCTAATGGTTAGGTCCTTAATCTTTGATCATGTCAAAGGCATTCCATTGAGAGTGTCCACGACATTGTTGGGGTCAAGCTATCTAGTCATGTAGGCATATGAATGCACAACAAGGGATCTCTAACCTTCCATGATAGAGGGAGAATACTTCAAGATATGATTTAGGAGTCTTTGGCCAAAGAATACAAATATGACTAAGAAAGTTTGCTCCAAATCATATTCAACTGAATCATATAGAGAAGTATCACATTGGATAGTAGACATGAAACAAACTATCACTCAAACAATGTGATTAAGAGTATTGTATTAGAGAAGGACTGTATTGCATTGTAATTGTAACTGGATAGATTCTCTAACGACTTCTACTTAGCTTGGGTAGCCATGACATATTGCTAGGTGTCACTCATGGTTTGCGGAAGCCCTAAAGATTAGCAAACACAAATCTTCATCATAGGGAGTATTGAAATGTAGTTTCAATTCACAATCAATCGTTAAGAGTAACAATCGCCCACTGTCTCGCTAATTGGAACCTAATGGATCATACATTAACTAAGGATGATAGTGAAGAAATATAAATGAAATGGATAAGCAATTAAATGGTTTAATTGGGAATGGTCAACATTAATTAATTAGTTAATTAATTTTACGAAAGGTTCATATTGGGCTTTCAAGTTAGTTTTGGGTCTTGGGGCCCAAAAGGATTTTGGTCCACAAGGCCCAATATGTTTAAGTTGTATGACAACTAAAACAAAACAGGCAATTAGCACAATAACTATAGGATGGCCGGCCATGGTGATGCCAACTAATTAAGCACACAAATTAAAACCCTCTTGTGACAATTGTAGTAAAGATGCAAGTAGGGATCGTTCTAGACCGGGGATTAGGAGGGATTACTAAATCACTTGGAAACTGACTCAAAAACGTAAAACAAACGTTAAAAACACTAAACTAGACTCAAAGAATGTAAAACACTTATAAACACAAACTAAGACACTTTCTAACTAAATTAGACACTAAAGTAAAGGGGGATTGAGGTTTTGACGAAATTAACTAAATGCAAAGATTGTAATTAAAAGGCAGAATATAAATATGAATGTGATGAAAATATGGATGAATGCTAGCTAGAAGGTTCTTCTCCACACATGTCACACTTGCATACAATTTGATTTTCAGTTGGTCTTTCGATGAATTATGAAACTCAACACCCCAGGTTAATTAGGTCCGCTTAAATTAACCGTCAAGTTTTCCTTAAGTTAATGAATTGGATGATTGCATGCGACAACCCAAAGCATTCCCCACAAGTTCCCTACATGAATTGCATAATAGAGATACAAGCAAGAATCATTAAGCATCATGAAAACTATAAGTGTTGACGAGGCATTCGTTACTATGATTGCATGAAACTTATGCCAAGAATTTATTTAACGCGATTGTTTATAAGCAACCTCCACTACTTGTGAATATAAGTTCATAACT
Organism: Pyrus communis; assembly: GCF_963583255.1. NCBI lineage: Eukaryota > Viridiplantae > Streptophyta > Magnoliopsida > Rosales > Rosaceae > Pyrus > Pyrus communis. Next base: position 19,387,518 of record NC_084806.1, on the reverse strand, counting down.
ATTAGGTGAAATTCACTTATATTCTAGCGTCATATTCATGCATGAAAATTAAGCGTGCACTCTCAATCAACATACATAAATAAGTTATCGATCAAGCAGTTAAACAAATTGAATTCACCATTCATGAAATTCCAACCAAAAGTAATCAATTCATATTGCAAGCATAAACATGGTTTCGAATCACCCCCTAGCTAATTAGGGGTTTAGCCTCTCATGTTCACAACAAGAAAAATAAAATTGAATTTAAACATAAAAAACAAAGGATGGATTACACCTAGAACGCACAACGAATCCACTTGAATTTCTGCGCGTCGAAGCTCCTCTTTCCTCTTCTCCTTGCTGCGGCAGTGAGGTTTTTGGGAATTTCTGGATGTTGTTTTGGGTTGGGGACGGATTTAGGGAGGTTTGGTGGTGCGGCAAGGTTATGGGGTGGTGTAGGAAGGTTTGGAAGGTGGTGGAGAGTGGTGGAATGGCTGCGGCAGTGATGGAGGAAGGCTGGAAATTGGCTAGGATGGAATGGATATGCACGGATTATGGAAGGAAAATGGAAGGGATGGTGGCTGCTAGGTTTTTGTGTGTGAATGATAGAATAATTTATTATGGTGAATGGCTCACCCCTGTGTGAATGGGGGGCTACGGCTTAAGTGGGAATTGGCTGCAATGGCTTGGTTGTAATTTAGGGTCAATGATGAATGGAATCCAAAGTTGCGGCTGAAAGCTTTTGTTTATTAGGGTCCATCATAAAATGGGGGGGGCCACGGCTTTTGAGGAAATTAGGGTTATATGGTTTTCTGGATAGAATGAAATATGGGATAATTCTTGCGGCTGAAAAGGGGATTAGGGTGGATGTGTGTAGTCACGGCTAGGTGGGAAATTATGGGATGGTGGTGACGGCTGAAAAATGGAGAAAAAGGATTATGGAGGCTACGGCTTCAAGGGAGATTGTGGAAGGGTGCGGCTAGGGTTAGGAAAAATGTATGATTTCAGAAAACTAACCCTAGCTTATTTAAAATTAAATCAAAGGCTTACGAAAATAGGAAATTAAAACATAAATATAAAGGTGCGGCTAGGGTTTAAAAGCATGTGTTTTAAGTGCAACCCTAGGACAAAATTGCCCTCCCTTGCACGGCAAGGGAAGGGAAGAAAATAAAAGGGCATGGCAAGGATGGATAATTGGGCTAGGGCCTTCGTTTTGTGTCCTAAAGCGCCTACAAAGACTTCAAAATGGCTAGAAAAATACGGACGTTTAAGATTAGGAAAGGTTACCAAAACGGGAAACTTAGGATTAACTTTCCTAAAATAGGAAACCTTGTTTGAGTAGGATTCCTCGTTTTGGTAAGAATTCATCATTGGAGTAGGAATTCGTCGTTTCTTCAAGTCTTCAACTCATTCATTCCTCTTTCGCTCCAAAAGACTCCAATTTGCATCTTCTTGCACACTTTGGCCTTATAATCTGAAAATACACAAAAGTGGCCTTAAACACTAAAATAACTAAATAAACACAACATAAATGCACGAGAACAAGCTAATTAAGTCGCATGAATATGCTCCTATCACATGGGGTAAGTGGTAATGGACTTGAATTAATTGCAAGTTTGCCACTCATATGTGAGGTGGTCTAAAGGCAACTTTATAGACATTCTCTCACTAGGGTTTTCTTTGAGGCAAAAGAAGAGAAACTTTTTCTCCCTTTTCTTTATAGAGGCCAGCCACTTAGGGGAAAAATAGCTAGCAATTTTTTCTTCCTCTAAGTCATCCATTTCATCTTCACACCTCATATTTGGTGTGCAGACTTAGAGACACCAAACTTTTGGTGTTCTTGGAGATACTTTCCTCACATCCTCAAGGAGCAAAGGAGTATCAAAAGGAAGAAAATCACAAGGAAGATCTAAGGAGCTAAGAGGTGACTTGAAGGCCCTCCACTTGGGTGAATCCCTTGTGGAAACAAGGATGAGCTTCAAGGGTAATGAATCTCAAAATCCTTTCTTCTCTTTAATGTAGTTAAAGAGTATTGTGGTTCACCATTCACTAGGCTTTGAAAGTCATGGGTTTTAGAATTGTTTTTGAATGCATGCTTTCTTTAAAGTGTTATTAGTTTGCTTATGTGTTCAAATGTTCTTACTTGTTCTTAGCTAGAACAAAATTTATACTTCAAAGATAAGAATTAGCCTTGGATAATCTTTCATTGTGATGCCAAAGGTTCTCCCATCTCTCTTTGATGGCCTCTAAACGTTCCTGATCATAGGATTGACAATTGGGCATTGACAGTCCATTAAGATCAATATGTGCTATGTCTTCTCTTACAGAGAATGACTAGCCTTGAGTCGTTGGTGTAACTGACACCAAGACAAGTATGTAGGTGCTCAATACAGAATGAGTCCACTAAACGCGATCAATGAGGAGTTCTCATACTCATGTCACATAAGAACTCATGGTTGGGATAATGCAAAGTAATCATTTTGACCTAAGGCATCATAGTTATCTTGTGGTTAAGTCCTTAATATTTGACTATGTCAAAGTCACTCAGTCATAGGGTGTCCACGACATAGTTGGGGTTAAGCCACTTGGCCATGGAGGCAAGTAAATGTGCAACAAGGGATCTATAACCTTCAAACCGTTTCAGGGAGAATACTCTATGATATGATTAAGAATCTCTGGCAAGAGTATGAATGAGATTTAGGAAGTTGTTCCAAATCACATTCAAGGTAATCATATAAGTAAAAGAATCACATTAGATAGTAGACATGAATAAACTATCAAACTAAACAATGTCGTCAAGAGTATTATATTAGAGAAAGACCGTATTGCATTGTAATCCCAAATTGAATAAGTTATCCACCTCTTCTAATTAGCTTAGGTAGCCTTGACATACTGCTAGGTTTCACTCATGGTTTATGGAAGCCCTAAAGGTGTATAATCGTTAAAGGGAGAATTGAAAGTAAGTTTCAATTCACAATCAATTTGAAGAGTTCTAGTCACCCACTGCCTCGCTAAAAGGAACCTAATGGATCGCACACCGTGTAAGGTAATGTTTGAAGGATTTAATGGAGATGAGTAAGGATAATTAAATGGTTTAATTATTTATGGCTATGATTAATTAATATGTTAATTAATCAAACGAATAAGTTCGTTATAGACCTTAGGTTAGTTTTGGGCCACAAGGCCCAATAGGATTTGAATGTCAAGCCCATTAACATAAATTGTATGACAACTTATTAACTAAAGACCCAAAAGGGACCAAACAACCCATAGCCTTAAGGAGGCCGGTCATTGATAGAAGCATATTTATGCGACTTTGTTATCTTATTTCTTTGCGTTTACTTAGTTAATTTCCATTTATTATAGTAATTTAAGTTATTTTCATATTATTGTGAAGGAAATATTTGTGAAAAACAAGTTCATTTGAGCAACATCTATGCATGCTATTAACAAATAAAAGGCGGAATCATGCTTGTATGCACTCAAAAACAAAACCTAACCCATGAAATTCAAAGCCTAGTATTTATGGTGAACCAAGACTCAACTCAAAACAAAGTGAGTTGAAAAATCTTATATCCTTGTTGATTCCTCTTTGCATAAGCAAAGGCTAATCACCCAAGAGAGAGGACCTTCATTCCTTTCTTTTTAGCTCCATGGATTTCTTGGAGGAGAATGGATTCTCCAAGTTCCCAAAATAGAGAACCTCTAAGTCTCTACACCAAGGAGAGTATTGATGAAGAGATGAGTGACCTTGGATGAAATAGATGCTAGTAATTCCTCCAAGGCAACCGGCCTCCTAGAGAGAAAATGAGAGCTTGTGTTCTCATATTTTTCTCCAAAAGAAACCCTAAGGATGAAATGGCTATAAAGTTCCCTTCATACCACCTCACAATGGAGTGGTAAACTTGCAATTAAGTGACACGTATATTATACGCACACAAACTAAACCCTATTTGTGACAATTGTAGTAATGATGTAAGTAGGGATCATTCTAACCGGGGATTAACTAGGGATGCTAAACACTTCACTCAAATAAATAAAACTAACTTTTAAAACACTAAGACAAACTAAAAGACTCAAAACAAGTTCAAAAGACTCCAAATACTTAAAAACATAAAATAAGACAAATCAAATGATTAAGACTTAACAAAATAGAGGGGGGGAAATTGTGGTTGGACGAGATTAAATTAAACGGACAGATTATAATTTAAAACAGATAGTAAAGATGAATGTGATGAAAATATGGATGATGGAATAGCTAAGGGGTTCTTCTCCACACATGTTACACTTGCATACAAAATTGATTCTCAGTTGGTCTTTCGATAAATTATGAAACTCAATGCTCCAAGTTAATTAGGTCCGCTTAAATTAACTTTCAGATTTCCCTAGATTCGTTGGATTGAATGGAATACGCATTACAACCAAATTATTCTTAATCAAAGTCTCTAACTATGGAATACGCATGATAGAGACATTCAACAAAGATCATTAAGTTCAACGGAAATCATAAACATTGACGAGGCATTCGTTACTATGGAATACGCATGAAACTTATGCCAAGAATTCGTTTAACGCGATTGTTTATAAGCAACCTCCACTACTTATGAATATAAGTTCATAACGATTAGATGAAATTCACTTATATTCTAGCGTCATATTCATGCATGAAAATTAAGCGCGCATTCTTAATAAACATTCATAAATAAATTATCAATCAAACGGTTAAACAAATTGCATCCACAACTTATGAAATTCCAACGAAAGTTAATCAATTCATATTGCAAATATAAACATAGTTTTGAATCACCCCCTAGCTAAAGGGGGTTTAGTTCCTCATAAGTTTGAAATCAAAGAAACCCCTAAACATTCCAACAACTCAAACGTGAATTGTATGAACGTTTAGGCACTCTTCTCTTCCACTCTTATACGTACAAAACAAAGAGAATTAAATTTAAACTTTGAAATCAAAGAAACACCTAAACATTCCAACAACTCAAACTTGAATTGTATGAACGTTTAGGCACTCTTTTCTTCCTCGTTGTTGTAGCATAAGGTCTAAGGTGAGGTTTGGGGGATTATGGAAATGGATGAGGAGTGGTTTGGAGGGTTGGGAAGTGGTGGAAATAGAAGGAAATGATGCTGGAAATGAAGAGAACCCACGGCAACAAGGGGTTTGTTGCTTGGTGTTTGTGACTGAAATTTGTATGGAAGAGTGAATGAATTGTGGAAGAATGGATGCTTATTTATAGGTGAAATGGGGGAACATGGCAGCTAGGAGGGAATGTGGCTGCATGTTTGAATGATTAAAGGATGCATGTGGGTTGAAATGAAAGGGAAATGCATGTGCAAAGCTGGAAATGCATGTGAAGATGTTGGAAATGGAATGAAACTCACGGCAATAGTGTAATGGTGCTGAAAATGCATGTTTGTGCATGTGATTTGAAGTGATTATTGTTTGGAAATGAATGTGAAGGCATGTGAAAGCTGGAAATGCATGTGAAGATGTTGGAAATGGAATGAAACTCACGGCAATAGTGTAATGGTGCATGTGTTGGCTGTTTTGTTTGTTGGTTAAAGCTTGTGTTTGCATGTGTTGAATGATTTCTTGGTGAGGGAATGCATTTGCAAATGCATGTGGAATGTGGCTGAAAATGAAAGGAGGAGTGCAATGGAATGTGCACGGCAATAATGTGTGTTTGTGCATGTGGGTGAATGTGCATGTGTTTTAGGTTGTAATGTGTAGATAATTATGAGTATGATAAATGATAAGTGTATGATATGTTGAGTGATAAGATAAGTGGTTATTGATATGTAGATGAATGAATGATATGATAAGTAATAAATGAATGATAAGTGGTTATTGATATGTAGATGAATGAATGATATGATAAGTAATAAATGAATGATATGTGGTGATGATAAGATAAGTGTATGATATGATAAGTGGTGAATGAAGGAGTGGAATGTTGGAATGTTATGCACGACTAAGGATATAGGAAAGGTTTAAATATCCTAAAACTAAAGGGAACAAGGTTCCAACACTTTGGTCTTCAATTAGGTTTTCAATTTCGTCCAACACTTTGGCTCCAAGCATAAGCTATCCATCCTTAGCCCAAAAGTGCTCCAAAAGTCTCCAAAATGCATCTTTTTGCTCCTTTAGCCCTTTCGGCCTACAAACACACGAAAATAGCTTAAAGTACTAAAATAACTAAAGAAACATAACGTAAATGCACGAGAACAAGCCATTTAAGTCGCATGAATATGCTCCTATCAAATACCCCCACACTTAGCTTTTGCTAGTCCTCGAGCAAAACAGAAAAACAAAATAAAACGAAACGAAACAAACCAAACACAATCTTAAACCTTCCAACGTTGCCTCAGGGATTTCCAATGCACATGACATGTTAAAAATCATTATTCCCACAGATTTTGGTTATCTTTACACTTAAGTACATACTTAATCATAGTCACCACATACTAATTCACAATTAAGCATTTAAAACTATATTTTGAATGTAGTAACATGCCTTAGAGAATTTGCTCAAATCCTTACAAGATATGCACTCATTTTTCACACAGATTTTCTGACTACACACCCTACACTAGCTATATGTGAGAAGATTGATGTAAAAATGAATTCTAACACTCACATATGTTATATTAAAGAAAGCATTTTCTGGATTTTACGACAATGACATGAATATGATCTCATGAATGGAATGCTACTACTTAGACGCGAGAACCAGTGACACCATAAGCTCATACCAAGTTCAAACTCCACAAATTGAAATACACAACACTCAAGATAGAAGTCAAAGGGGTGTAACGGGGCTAGGGTATTGGCTAACAGTGAAAGGTGAAGGATAAACAAACATTCTTAAAGCAATAGTGAGCAAAGTATTTGATTAGGCACTTAGAATTCCCTTTAGAACGCAAAAATCAACTTTGAACACCCAAGGGAAAGTCACACAAAACTTAGGGCCATATTCAACTTTTTGGACCCTTTCTTCAACCATCAACGCTCGTGAGTTCATTCTTACTTATTTTCACTCTTTCTTTTTTTTTTTTTTTTTTTTTTTTTTTTCTTTTGAATCTCGGAACATACATATAAACATAAGAACAAACTTTTACTCCCCCACACTCATTTTCTTGCATAATGTAACTCAAAAGGAATTCATTTAAGTCATGCTTACTATACTTTAAGAACAAGGGTATAGGAAAGTCCTACTCTAGGCTAGGTAAGGGGTGATGTGGTTAGCAAAGAAAATAGGATAAACGAGGCTCAACGGGGTTAAAACTAATATATACGAAATATGGGAAGTAAGGCTATTTGGCTATGATGGCAACTACACAACTTCATCTTGATATATGTTATGCAATTCAATATCATGCTTTGAATGAAACGGATATAAGTTCTAGCATTTAGTTCTATCATGATACAATTGCATTCTAAGTAGCAACCAAGCAAGGAATAATGAGATCATGCAACAACTTTAGAAAACACAGAATCACAGATTATAACTCTCCAAAGAAGGTAATAGCTCGAGTCTCACAAGGTTGTAGCGTTTGTATGAGTTCCTTCCTTCAAGCATGTTACAAAAACGAATTTTTCTTTTATGATTGCATGTGAAGTCATACATTATAACCATAACTAAGCATATACCAAGAGTAAATCAAACTTTTCTCCATGTTTATAACTCTTTTTAACAGTCATGCAATTACAAACCAAATCCTCATCATAACGTTGGAAGGTTCCCTAAGACACAAAAACAACTCAAAACACTCTTTTTAGGCTTTTCAAACAAATGTTTTTCAAATTTTTATGTGATTTTCGGAGTTATAAAACAAAACACGCTAAAACAGTTTAAAAACACCTTAAAAACATTTAAAACAGCAAGGAACAACACTTGAAGTTATGGGTGATAAAATTCAACGAATTTGTATCAACATACTTAGTTACCCCCCCACACTTAAATCAAACATTGTCCTCAATGTTTTAAGCATAGATTCACACAAAGCATAAGTAAATACACAAAAAGCACTTAAACATACTGAACATGGCATAATGTAATTAACAAAGAGAAGAGTTTAGAGACGCAAATCTGGTTATAGAGTGTAAATTCCATCTTCTCCTTGGTAATTGCATTGAGGCTTTTGATCTTTGTGATTCCACAGGCTTACTCTTGAACTGGTTTCTGCCCATCGTTGATTTTCCTTTGTGCTACTTCTTGAACTGGGCAGCAGGATGGTTCTTTTGGTCTCCCCCGAAGGTCTGAGCTTACCCCTTTGGTCTGTTTCTTTGTTCAATCTTTCCAATTCGTATTGAAAAGGGTTGGAGGATAACTCAGCCTATGTTTGTCTCCACATGCTTCAATGTATCATTTTCACTTGCCTTACTCGCTCCCCTTTGCAGAAGTGGTCCCTTCTCCGGAAGTGTATCAACCGTTGAAGATGACTACTCGAGAGCAACGCTAGGTAAGCAATCAGGAATAGATTCCAGGCAGTTGGCTCCAGATCGGAAGACTGACTCCAAGTGCCGGCTGATTGCTTCTTTTACTTTGCCATGCGAGTAAGAACAAGGACAAAGAAAAAGACAGGGAAATAGCATGATATGAGATACTTTTGCTTTTGACCTTGATGATATGAGATACCTTTGCTTTTGAAGAAGCGGTGAATGAATCAGCACATGTATTTGTTGTGCTGCTTCCTCCTGGGTCATCTGTACTCCAGGCATCTGGTATCATCTTTGGGGAAGAAGAAAGAATTGAGTATTTCGAAAGGCTTTGCTGGGAGTGCGCCCTCAGAGGTGAGGGAGAGTTGGGCATTTTTTTTCAGGTTTGCCCTGCCATAAAAGACGAAGGTCGACATATATAGAGATAATATCAAGTGGTGGTACTTTTTACCTTTGTCGACAAACGTTTTGATCCCGCAAATCCGGCTTTTTGAAATAATGGCGCCTCTTCGATCTCTGAACACGCCTCTTCGATTTCTGAGCAGGCGCCCCTTCGATTTCTGAACGACGCCCCTTCGCTTTCTGAACGACACGTGGTAGTGCAGATGCGGCTCCTTTTGACAAAGCTGCACGCGTCTTCTGAAAAGCTGAGAAAGCGTCGCCGAACTTTGCGCTTGTCGGCTAAAGATGTGTAGTTGTGATGATGGCCTCCACGTGTTGTCAGAAAAGAAGAAATCTTTTGACAAAGTTGAACGCGCCTTCTGAAAAGCCGAGAAAGCGTCGCCTAAATTACGCCGGAAATTCTGGCTTTTTGAATTGGTGGACGCGTCGCCTTGGCTTTTTTATTGAGCTATCGATCACTACAACAAACACACTCTGAAGATTTCCTATTCTTGAAAATCGACTCCGGCCCTTTGAAATTTAACTCCATCCCTTCTCTTTGAACACTTTTGAAAAATGGCAAACTCATCGAACCTTAGCTTGGAATTGAGCCTTAGCAGTGATACGGGCGCGCCGCGTCAAGGTAACGTATGGCGCCCTTCTTTCTTTTCTTCTAACGGTCCTCTCACAGGTGAAGACTCCGTGATGCAGGACGCCACAACAGCTACAATAGTAGCTAGGAACCTCCTCACTCCGAAAGATAGTAGGCTGCTGTCAGGACGGTCCGATGAGCTGGCCGTTCAAGAGTCCCTCGCACTTAGTGTTCAGTGTGCGAGTTCTGTGTCCAACATGGGCCAACGCCTGCTTGCCCGCTCCCGTCAGGTGGAATCATTGATGGCAGAGGTGGAAAGTCTCAAGCAGGAGATCCAGCAGCTGAAGTATGAGAATAGAAGTTTGCACGTGCTTGCAAACAACTATTCGACGGGCATGAAGAGGAAGCTTGATGAGCTGCAAGAGTCTGAAGGTCGGATTCACAGTGACCGTCAAAGGTTCTCGTCTTTCCTCCAGCGGCACCTTTTTCCTGGCTCATCCAGCGCTTGGCCAAGTATTGAGGCCTGGAATGCTCTATCTTCGATGCCTTCTGCTCCTATGCCTTCTGTTCCTACGCCTTCCGCTCCGATGCCTTCTGTTCCTACGCCTTCCGCTTCAAGAGTAAAGCCACGTAGTGGGGCCTCAAGCAAACACCTTTTGTGAAGCACCATCTTTCTTTGTTTAGCAGTGCCTATCAATAAATCAAACATTTTCTCAATGTTATAATCATAGACTCACACAATTAATAAACAAACAAACAATAACAACTAAACAACCTAACAAGGCAGAAACGAAATAGCAACAAAGAGAAGAGTGTTTTTTTTTTTTTTTTTTTTTTTTTTTTTTAAGTTTTTATCAAATTTTCGGAGTTTTATACCAAGACACTATAAAACACACTAAAACACTCTAAAAACGCTTAAAACAGCAAGAAACAACATTCTAAGTGATAGGTGAATAAATCCCACGAAATTCATGCAAATACAAATTGTTTACCCCCCCACACTTAAATCAAACTTTGTCCTCAATGTTTTAAGCAGAAAGTCACAACAGAGCAAGCAAATAAACAAATACGAGAAAGAAAGCAAAGTAAAGGCAGTAAAGAAAAAGAAAGGAATAAAAATAAGTCTCTTAAAGGGGTTTCCAAGTTCTTCTCTATTCGGATGCATGGGTTGCCTCCCACGAAGCGCTTTCTTTTACGTCTTGCAGCCGGACGGTACCTCCGTTTAAGCTTGACTAGGTTCCACGGCATGGAGGGGTACCTCCTCCACGACATGCTCCTCAAACATCTCGTAATAGGGCTTCAATCGATGCCCATTCACTTTGAATTCTTGCTGCGTCCTTGAACTTTTGATTTGCACTGCACCATGAGGGAAAACATTAGTAACAACAAACGGGCCAATCCATTTAGAACGCAACTTACCAGGAAACAAACGTAGGCGAGAGTTAAAAAGTAACACTTTCTGCCCAACTGTGAAGGTCTTGGTTCGAATCATTTTATCATGGAATGCTTTGGTCTTGGCTTTGTACATCCGGGCATTCTCATAGGCTTCATTCCGAATCTCCTCAAGTTCATTCAATTGGAGCTTCCTATGAACTCCCGCTGCATCTATGTCCATGTTGAAAATCTTCACGGCCCAATGTGCCTTGTGCTCTAACTCTACGGGCAAATGACATGGCTTACCATAGACGAGCCGAAAAGGTGACATCCCAATGGGTGTTTTGTATGCCGTACGATATGCCCACAGTGCATCATCTAAACGTAAGCTCCAATCCCTCCTTGTTGGTCCAACGGTCTTCTCCAAAATTTGTTTGATTTCTCGGTTAGACACCTCGGCTTGGCCATTTGTTTGAGGATGGTAAGGTGTGGAGACCTTATGGTTGACATGGTACTTTCTTAGCAACGCCTCAATGGTCCGATTGCAAAAGTGAGACCCTCCATCACTTATGATTACTCTCGGCATTCCAAACCTAGCAAAAATGTTAGTTTTCACGAAATCTGCAACCACCTTAGAATCGTTAGTACGGGTGGCTTTTGCTTCCACCCATTTAGAAACATAATCAACGGCTAGCAAGATATAAGTGAAACCATAAGATGGAGGGAAAGGGCCCATGAAATCAATGCCCCAAACATCAAAAATTTCAACATTAAAGACAGGGGTTTGCGGCATTTGGTCCTTGGTACCTATGTTACCCATTCGTTGGCAACGATCACAAGACAAACAAAAGGTTCTAGCATCCCTAAATATAGTCTGCCAATAAAAACCACACTCTAGAACCTTGAGGGCAGTGCGTTGTGTGCCAAAATGACCACCACATGCATATGTGTGACAAAAGCTTAGAATTGAGTGAAATTCAGAATCATGCACACATCTACGTACAATTTGATCTGAGCAATACTTCCACAAATAAGGGTCATCCCAAACATAGAAACGTGCATCATTTTTAAGCTTATCACGTTGGTGCTTGTTTAGTTCATTTGGAATTTGTTTAGCCACCAAGTAATTCACTAAATCTGCATACCATGGTTCACTTACCTCAATGGATAGCAGCTGCTCATCGGGAAAAGTTTCAGGGATAGGTACGGCATGTTCATGCTCCTCGTGGATCATTCGGCTTAAATGGTCAGCCACTACATTCTCGCTTCCTTTCTTATCCCGGATTTCAATATCAAATTCTTGAAGAAGAAGAATCCAATGGATAAGCCTCGGCTTTGCTTCCTTTTTCGTGATCAAGTACCTCAAAGCTGCATGATCAGAATAAACGATTACTTTAGTACCAATTAAATATGAACGGAATTTATCTAAAGCAAAAACCACAGCTAGAAGTTCTTTTTCCGTCGTGGAGTAGTTCAATTGGGCATCATTGAGAGTCTGAGAGGCATAGTATATGACATGCGGCCGCTTGTCTCTTCTTTGTCCTAGAACAGCTCCTAATGCATAGTCGGATGCATCGCACATGAGCTCGAATGGAAGGCTCCAATCTGGAGGTACAATAATGGGGGCCGAGACTAGCTTCTCCTTGAGTTGGTTAAATGCCGAATTACACTCTTCATCAAACTTGAATGGCACATCTTTTTGAAGCAATCGGCAAAGAGGGTTGGACATCTTGGAGAAGTCCTTGATAAAACGCCTATAGAACCCTGCATGGCCAAGAAACGAACGTACCTCTCTAACCGAAGTAGGAGAGGGTAAGTGACGTACAAGGTCTATTTTTGATTTATCAACTTCAATTCCTTTTTCTGAAACAATATGTCCTAAAACTATACCTTGTTTCACCATAAAGTGACATTTCTCCCAATTCAAGACAAGGTTAGTTTCAACACATCGTTTCAAAATTAAGGTCAGATTATCCAAGCAATTATCAAATGAACTCCCAAATACACTGAAATCATCCATGAAAACCTCAATGATCTTTTCAACAAAATCGGAAAATATACTTACCATACACCTTTGGAAAGTGGCCGGTGCGTTGCATAAGCCAAATGGCATGCGACGATAAGCAAATGTTCCAAAGGGACATGTGAATGTGGTCTTCTCTTGATCATCCGGGGCTATCACAATTTGGTTATATCCAGAGTATCCATCAAGAAAACAGTAAAAAGCATGACCGGCTAACCTTTCGAGCATCTGGTCGATGAATGGCAAAGGAAAGTGATCTTTCCTAGTCATGGCATTTAGCTTCCGGTAATCGATACATACCCGCCATCCAGTCTGAATGCGTGTAGGCACGAGCTCATTCTCATCATTCTTGATAACAGTTACTCCGGACTTCTTGGGAACGACTTGAACTGGAGAGACCCAACGGCTATCGGAGATAGGGTAGATCACTCCGCAATCCAAAAGCTTGATTATTTCCTTCTTCACCACTTCCATCATCGGAGGGTTGAGACGGCGTTGAGCCTCTCGAGTTGGTTTAGCCCCCTCCTCAAGAAGTATACGGTGCATGCATGTGGTAGGGCTTATTCCTTTAATGTCGGCCAAAGTCCACCCTATGGCCGTTTTGTGTTCTCGCAGCACCCTCACAAGCTTCTCCTCCTCCATTGCCGTGAGACTTGATGAAATGATGACGGGCAATGTTTCGCCTTTTCCCAAAAACACATACTTCAAATGGTCTGGCAACGGCTTAAGTTCAAGCGATGGTGCCTGAACAACAGAAGGTAGCATCTTAGTGGAAACTGAATTTGAAAGTGAGAGTGGAACCTTACCATATTGTTGTGGCAATGACTCAAGGGCTGCCACAACCTCAATTATTTCTTCACTAGAACCCATTGCAAAGAATTCCTCCTCCTTGCCGTGGCCTTGCATTGGCCCAAATCCTTCATTTTTGCGCTCTATGGCCTTAGTGATGGTTGTTTCCAGGGCGTCCTCGTTCAATTCTTCAAGGTATACCTGCGCCAAAGAATCGATAACATCAATGGAAAAACAAGAATGGTCATCAACGGGATATCTCATAGTTTCAGAAATATTAAAATCAATCACTTCCCCATCGAATTCCATTGTCAAGGTGCCTTTGTATACATCAATCTTCGTTCGGGCCGTCTTCATGAATGGCCTACCAAGGAGAATCGGCAAAGATGTAGAATGGGCTGAATCCTCCATGTCTAGGACGTAGAAATCAGCCAGAAAAATTAAATGGTTCACCTGCACAAGCACATCTTCCAAAACTCCTTTTGGATACGCGTTAGAACGATCGGCCAATTGTATAATTACACCATCTTGTTTTAATTCACCCAAATTCATAGATGCATAAATAGAATAAGGCATGACATTTATGGATGCACCTAAATCAAGCATGGCATGTTCAAAACGATTATGTCCAATCACACAAGGAATCGTGAAACTACCGGGGTCTTTGCACTTGGTAGGCAGTTTACGTTGCAAAACAGCGGACACATTCTCGCTTACCTTCACTACCTCTTTGTTTGCCCTTCTTCTCTTTGTATTGCATAGGTCTTTGAGGAATTTAGCATACTTTGGAACCTGTTTGATTGCATCGAGAAGCGGTATGTTCACTTGCACCTTCCGGAACGTTTCAAGAATGTCCTTCTCGCTTTCTTCCTTTTTTTCTTGCATGAACCTGCGAGGAAAAGGTACATTGGGCAGATTAGGACGTGAAGTACATGAATTTGAACTTAAATTACCTGATTTGGCCGAGTTAGGGTGATCTGCCTCAGGTTGTGTCGTCTCTTCATCTACTTTCTAGGCAGATTTGGGATTGTTTGGCTCGGTCCCAACTTCTTTTCCACCCCTTAGGGTGATGGCCTTGGCGGATTCGAATCCTCCCTTTGGATTGACTGTGGTTGAGCTAGGAAGCTTTCCTTGCTCTCTAATCTGTCCAAGGAACTCAGAAATCTGCCCTATTTGTTTCTTCATATCCGTCATCTCCTTCTCGTTATTTGCTATCCGGTTGTTTTGATTTTGCAACCCCTGCGAAATAGAGGTTAGTAATTGCATAGCTTGATCACTTTCCAAGGACGTACCTGAATGAGATGATGCCGAAGGTTGTTGGGGTTGTTGGGGTGCATACGGCTTGGAATAAAAACCAGGGGGGTTTGGCCTAAATCCTCCTTGTTGGGCAGCTTGTTGTGGCTCCCTCCATTTGAAGTTTGGATGGTCTCTCCAACCTGGATTATATGTGTTAGAATATGGATCGTTCCTTGGTTGGTTTTGATTCCCATAGCCCATGGCATTGGCAGATTCCCACCCACCATTCTCGATTAGTTAAGGGCACTTGTCGGATGGATGCCCTTGAATTGAGCACACGCCACAAACTTGGTGTTCTTGTGCTTTTGGACCAATCACAACCTGAGAAACAAGAGAAGTAAGATTAGAAAGTTGTGATTGAATTTCAGAAATAGCACTCACCTCATTTACACTTTGTTGCCGTGGTGCTTCCCTTTGGCCCACTCCTTCATATTGTTGGGCGTTGAGCGCTCGATTGGCTATGAGAATCTTGGCATCCCTTGGTGTTTTGTCCACCAATGCTCCTCCCGCTGATGCATCAAGCATTTGACGTTCGATAGGAAGAAGGCCCTCATAGAAATATTGAAGGAGAAGTTCCTCCTTCATTTGATGTTGAGGACAT
Organism: Pyrus communis; assembly: GCF_963583255.1. Classification (NCBI taxonomy): domain Eukaryota; kingdom Viridiplantae; phylum Streptophyta; class Magnoliopsida; order Rosales; family Rosaceae; genus Pyrus; species Pyrus communis. The sequence continues at coordinate 19,372,031 of NC_084806.1, read as the reverse complement.
GAAGCTACAAGGCCCTTGAAGCGCTCATAATAAGCCGGGAATGTCTCACCATGATTCTGTTGAATACCACTAATTTTCTTCCGTAGGAGAATCACTCTCGAAGTAGGGAAGAATTTCTCCAAGAAAGCACACTTCATACTCTCCCACGAAGTCACAGTTCCCGGGGCTAGTTCGTAGAGCCAATCTTTGGCCTTGTCCATAAGTGAAAATGGAAAGGCCTTCATCTTCAATATACTCCCATCCACATTGACGGGGGTCATGCTCGAACAAACCACCTCGAACTCCTTCAAGTGTTTGTTGGGGTCTTCCATAGACAAGCCATGGAACTTCGGAATATGGTGTAACAAACTGGATTTGAGTTCAAATTCATCGGTCTTGCCTTGGGCAGCCGCGGGGTATTGAATGCAAAGAGGGTCTGCATTGGCCAAACCCGAGGCCGAAAGCTCCTTGATGGTTCTATTATCTGCTGCCATGGCTTGTTCTTCTTCAAAAATCTGATCCGTGGGCTTTTCTTCTTCACCTACTTCGTCTTCTTCAAGCCCAGGTTGTGGTGGAGGTTGTGGTGGCTCTTGTTGACTCCTCGTTCTCCTCAAAGTGCGTTCAAAATCACCGTCAAAGTCGGAGATGTTCTCTATAATAGGACGAGAGCTACGAGTCATACACAGTACCTAAAAAACAAGGAAACAAACAAACTAAGAATCTGAAATAAGAATGGACGAAAAACAAAATATAAAAATAAAGACAAGGGATTAGCAACTTTGCTAATCCCCGGCAACGGCGCCAAAATTTGACACGTATATTATACGCACACAAACTAAACCCTATTTGTGACAATTGTAGTAATGATGTAAGTAGGGATCGTTCTAACTGGGGATTAACTAGGGATGCTAAACACTTCACTCAAATAAATAAAACTAACTTTTAAAACACTAAGACAAACTAAAAGACTCAAAACAAGTTCAAAAGACTCCAAATACTTAAAAACATAAAATAAGACAAATCAAATGATTAAGACTTAACAAAATAGAGGGGGGGGAATTGTGGTTGGACGAGATTAAATTAAACGGACAAATTATAATTTAAAACAGATAGTAAAGATGAATGTGATGAAAATATGGATGATGGAATAGCTAAGGGGTTCTTCTCCACACATGTTACACTTGCATACAAAATTGATTCTCAGTTGGTCTTTCGATAAATTATGAAACTCAATGCTCCAAGTTAATTAGGTCCGCTTAAATTAACTTTCAGATTTCCCTAGATTCGTTGGATTGAATGGAATACGCATTACAACCAAATTATTCTTAATCAAAGTCTCTAACTATGGAATACGCATGATAGAGACATTCAACAAAGATCATTAAGTTCAACGGAAATCATAAACATTGACGAGGCATTCGTTACTATGGAATACGCATGAAACTTATGCCAAGAATTCGTTTAACGCGATTGTTTATAAGCAACCTCCACTACTTGTGAATATAAGTTCATAACGATTAGATGAAATTCACTTATATTCTAGCGTCATATTCATGCATGAAAATTAAGCGCGCATTCTTAATAAACATTCATAAATAAATTATCAATCAAACGGTTAAACAAATTGCATCCACAACTTATGAAATTCCAACGAAAGTTAATCAATTCATATTGCAAATATAAACATAGTTTTGAATCACCCCCTAGCTAAAGGGGGTTTAGTTCCTCATAAGTTTGAAATCAAAGAAACCCCTAAACATTCCAACAACTCAAACGTGAATTGTATGAACGTTTAGGCACTCTTCTCTTCCACTCTTATACGTACAAAACAAAGAGAATTAAATTTAAACTTTGAAATCAAAGAAACACCTAAACATTCCAACAACTCAAACTTGAATTGTATGAACGTTTAGGCACTCTTTTCTTCCTCGTTGTTGTAGCACAAGGTCTAAGGTGAGGTTTGGGGGATTATGGAAATGGATGAGGAGTGGTTTGGAGGGTTGGGAAGTGGTGGAAATAGAAGGAAATGATGCTGGAAATGAAGAGAACCCACGGCAACAAGGGGTTTGTTGCTTGGTGTTTGTGACTGAAATTTGTATGGAAGAGTGAATGAATTGTGGAAGAATGGATGCTTATTTATAGGTGAAATGGGGGAACATGGCAGCTAGGAGGGAATGTGGCTGCATGTTTGAATGATTAAAGGATGCATGTGGGTTGAAATGAAAGGGAAATGCATGTGCAAAGCTGGAAATGCATGTGAAGATGTTGGAAATGGAATGAAACTCACGACAATAGTGTAATGGTGCTGAAAATGCATGTTTGTGCATGTGATTTGAAGTGATTATTGTTTGGAAATGAATGTGAAGGCATGTGAAAGCTGGAAATGCATGTGAAGATGTTGGAAATGGAATGAAACTCACGGCAATAGTGTAATGGTGCATGTGTTGGCTGTTTTGTTTGTTGGTTAAAGCTTGTGTTTGCATGTGTTGAATGATTTCTTGGTGAGGGAATGCATTTGCAAATGCATGTGGAATGTGGCTGAAAATGAAAGGAGGAGTGCAATGGAATGTGCACGGCAATAATGTGTGTTTGTGCATGTGGGTGAATGTGCATGTGTTTTAGGTTGTAATGTGTAGATAATTATGAGTATGATAAATGATAAGTGTATGATATGTTGAGTGATAAGATAAGTGGTTATTGATATGTAGATGAATGAATGATATGATAAGTAATAAATGAATGATAAGTGGTTATTGATATGTAGATGAATGAATGATATGATAAGTAATAAATGAATGATATGTGGTGATGATAAGATAAGTGTATGATATGATAAGTGGTGAATGAAGGAGTGGAATGTTGGAATGTTATGCACGACTAAGGATATAGGAAAGGTTTAAATATCCTAAAACTAAAGGGAACAAGGTTCCAACACTTTGGTCTTCAATTAGGCTTTCAATTTCGTCCAACACTTTGGCTCCAAGCATAAGCTATCCATCCTTAGCCCAAAAGTGCTCCAAAAGTCTCCAAAATGCATCTTTTTGCTCCTTTAGCCCTTTCGGCCTACAAACACATGAAAATAGCTTAAAGTACTAAAATAACTAAAGAAACATAACGTAAATGCACGAGAACAAGCCATTTAAGTCGCATGAATATGCTCCTATCATTAAGCCAAGTTTACGACCCCTCACTCTTATGGCCGGCCATATTGGATTCTTTGGGCTTTGAGACCCTTTGTGTTTCAAGTTGTCATACAACTTGAGTTAATGGGCTTGACATTCAAATCCCATTGGGCCCCCAAGGTCTATAACGAACTTATTTGTTCGATTAATTAACATATTAATTAATCCTAGCCATAAATAATTAAATCATTTAATTATCCTTACTCATCTCCGTTGTTTCTTCAATCTCTACCTTACTCGGTGTACGATCCATTAGGTTCCTTTTAACGAGGCAGTGGGTGATTAGAACTCTTCAAATCAATTGTGAATTGAAGCTTACTTTCAATTGTCCCTTTAGTGATTATACACCTTTAGGGCTTCCACAAACCATGACTGACACCTAGCAGTATGTCATGACTACCCAGGCTAATCAGAAGAAGTAGAGAACCTATTTAGTTTAGGATTACAATGTAATACGGTCTTTCTACTCTTGACTACATTGTTTGGTTTGATAGTTTATTCATGTTTACTATCTAATGTGATTCTCTTACTTATATGATTACCTTGAATGTGTTTTGGACCGACTTCCTAAATCTCATTCATACTCTAGCCAGAGATTCTTAATCATATCATAGAGTATTCTCCCTCAAATGGTTTGAAGGTTAGAGATCCCTTGTTGCACATTTACTTGCCTCCATGGTTAAGTGGCTTAACCCCAACTATGTCTTGGACACCCTCTAACGGAGTGACTTTGATATAGTCAAAGATCAAGAACCTAACCACAAGACAACTATGATGCCTCAGGCAAAGGACTACTTTGCATTATCCCAACCATGAGTTCTCATATAACATGAGTATGTGAACTCCTTGTTGATCGTGTTCAGTGGACTCATTCTTCATTGAGCACCTACATGCTTGTCTTGATGTCAGTCACACCAATGACTTGAGACCAATCACTCTCCCTAAGAGAAGACATAGCACATACTGATCTTAACGGACTGTCAATGCCCAATTGGCAATCCTCTGATCAGGAACTTTTAGGATATGTATACGAAAGAGAATGGTCCCATGAATCTAACTTCTTTAGATCACATTCTCCTAATTACATATTCCTTGGACTTATTGTTTAAGCATATAACATTTATATGAGACGACTTTAAACAATAATCTTAGCCCTTTATATTAAACTAGATTAGTTTAACATGTGAAATGACCGTAAAGTATCATCATATGATTGGCTTTTGGGCACATTTCCAACATATTGTAGGTCCAATTGGTAAAGAGGACAATAAATAGTCAAATGGAGCAATTTGGCGTAGTTTTGGACTTAGATTGGATAGCAGGCGTGGATAGCATATGGGCTGGACGTTTTGGTGTTTAAAAGGTGTTAAACATGTGCTAAAATCTGGAGAAATTAAAGTTGAGGCTTCGAAGGCAAGGAATTACACAAGAAAAAGGAATCCTAGTTAGAGAGAAGACCAAATAAAGAATCAAAGATGAATCTGGCTTGTTAGAAGACCAGGAATAGAATGGGAAAGGAATTGGGATATCTAGCCTGATTTGGAGGTGCCAAATAAGGCAACAATGTGAAAAATAAAGGCTAAGTTGCTGGGATCACTTTGGAATATCTTGCAGCCTCTTTTACCCCAGAATATCTTGCAGCCTCTTTTACCCCAGAAAAACTTGCCTTTTGCCACTTTTACATGCCCTTTTTATTCTAGGTGAATTACCTAATTCTGATTACCTATTTTTCCCTCTCTTTTCATTCACTCTAAAGAAAACCCTAGTTGTGCCCTATATATATATGAAGTGTTCTGCAACGTTGAGAAGTGTGCCACGCCTACCATTCATCCATTGAAGTTGCTAGAATTTTCAGAGTTCTTTCTCTCTTTGTTTTAAGTTTCAATGTTTATTTTAGATTGCTTTTCAGTTATGATGAACATGTGTAGGTAAGTTTCTTTTTAGATAAAGGTGAATTCGAAGCCATGATCATATGTTTTATATAAATTGATTACATCCAGCTGTTGTTTCATAAAACATGAATGTGATTTACTTATCTGCTTTATAGAAAACTTATTCTTGTATGTTTATTAATGATGCATACTTAGTTTGCATGCAGGGATTTGATGCTAGAATATAAGGGAATTTCACCTAATCATTATGAACTTATATTTGCAAGTAGTAAAAGTCACTAGTCATGATTGAGTTAAGTAAATCCTTGGCAGGAGTATCATGTTTTTCATAGTTATGAATGCTTTGTCAACGCTTATGATTTTCACAGAACTTAATGATATTCGAGATGTATCTCTATCATGCTTTTCATAATTCGGGAACTTGAGAAGAATAATTTGGTTGCGTCGCTGAGTCCAATTCAATGAACTTAGGAAAATCTGAGAGTTAATTAGTGTTGTACACAGTTAATTTGGGGCATTGTCATTCATGGTTTATAGGAAGAATAACTGGAAATCGATTTGTATGCATATGATTCATGTGTGGATAAGAATCCTTTGGCTATCCTTTCATCCATATTTCATTCACAACTTAATTTACTTGCTACCATTTACTTTTGTTTTTATTAAATTCGTCCAAAATCCCCCCAGTCATTGTTTTGTTGTTAGTTTAACTTAGCTTTCAGTTTTATAAGTTTAATTTGTGTTGATTAGCATCCCTTCTAATCCCTGTAATAGAACGATCCCTAATTACTTATACTATGATTGCATAATTTATAAGGTTTAATTTGTGTGTTATTTTCTACCACATCAGCCATATAGAGAAGGAAAGGGTTTGTGGTTCTTTTAGTCACTTAATTGAAGGGACTATATAAAGGACTTTATAATGTTTTCATCATTAGGGTTTTCTAAGGGAAGAAAAGAGAACAACTCTCTCTCTTTTCTCTCTAGAACTGCCGGCCACCATGGGAAAATTTACTATCATCTAATTTTTCCATGGTCACTCATTTTCTTCCTCAACCATCATTGATGTCGAAACTTAGAGGTCTCCAACTTTGGTGACTTTTGGAGAACCCAATTCTTCCATCCATATCCAAGAAAACATGGAGCTGATGCGAGAATTACACGCGCACAAATTAAACCCTCTTTTTGTCAATTGTAGTATAAGTATAAGTAGGGATCGTTCTGGACCGGGGATTAGGAGGGATTGTTAACCACTTGGATTTGACTCAAAAACGTAAAATAACAATATGAAACACTATACTAGACTCAAAGAATGCAAAACTAAACTTTAAAACACTAAGACAAACCAAAAGACTCAAAACAACACAAACACACTCAAATCTGCCTAAAAACCACTTTCTGGGCAGATTTGAGCACAAACACAAATTTGGACGAAATTAAGTAATAACTTGACTCAAGAACGTAAAAACACAATATAAAACACTAAACTAACTCAAAGAATGTAAAACTAAACACTTAAAACATTAAAACAAACAAAAAGACTCAAACATCACCCAAAACACTCAAAACTGCCTTAAAAACACTTTCTGGGCAGTTTTGAGCACTTTGGTGAATTTGGACGAATTTATGTAATAAATTGAATCAAAACACTTATAAACATAAACTAAGACACTTTCTAACTAAGGGATGGGAACCTAGCTAAGGGGTTCATCTCCACACATGTTACACTTGCATAATAAAATGATTTCCAATTTCATTTCAATAAACCATGAATGCTCAACACCCCAAGTTAACCGTGATGCACTAATTAACCTTCAAATCTTCCTAACGTTATTGAATTGGATGGGTTAGCGCATGCGACAATTCAAAACATTCCCCACAAGTCCCCTACATGAATGCATAATAGAGATACAAGCAAGAATCATTACGCTCTATGAAAATTATAAGTGTTGACGAGGCATTCGTTACTATGGAATACGCATGAAACTTATGCCAAGAATTCGTTTAACGCGATTGTTTATAAGCAACCTCCACTACTTGTGAATATAAGTTCGTAACTATTAGGTGAAACTCACTTATATTCTAGCGTCATATTCATGCATGAAAATTAAGTGTGCACTCTCAATAAACATACATAAATAAGTTATCAATCAAACAGTTAAACGAATTGAATCCACAATTTATGAAACGCAATTAGAAGTATTCAAATCAAAATGCAAGCATAAACATATATTCGAATCACCCCCTAACCAAGGGGGGTTTAGTTCCTCATGGTACAAAAGAAAGAGAATCAAAGAAACACCTAAACATTCCAACAACTCAAACTTGAATTGTATGAACGTTTAGGCCCTCTTATCTTCCATTCCTTATTCGTACAAAACAAAGAGTATTGAAATTAAACCTTGAAATCAAAGAAACACCTAAACATTCCAACAACTCAAACTTGAACTGTATGAACGTTTAGGCACTCTTCTCTTCCTCTTCGTTGTAGCACAAGGTCTAGGGATAGTTTGATGGTGTGAATGGTTTGGGGAGTGGTGGAAATGGAAGGATGGTGTTTGGATTGTAAGGGAGACTCACGGCACAAAGATGGTTTGATGGTCTACATTTCTGCAATGGATGAATGTTTATGGAAGAGTGTATGAATGAGTATTTATAGGTGAAATGGGGGGGAACATGACAGCTAGGTTGCATGTGCAAATGCTGGAATGGTATGGTGAGTGAATGTGCACGGCAATGAGTGTTGTTGGTGCTGAAAATGCATGTGTGTGCATGTGAAAGCTGCCAAGATGCATGTGAAAGTGTATGAATGTGCACGGCATGGGTTGTTGATTTTCTGGAATTGAATTAAAGGATGCATGTGGCTGCAAGGTGTGGTGAATGATGATGAATGCATGTGAATGAAGTGGATTTTCTGATGGAATATGCACGGCAATGAGTGGTGGATGGGAGTGCATGTGCTTTGACAGAAATGAAAGGGAATGCACGGTTTTGGTTGATTTCTGGTGGTTGTGAGATGGAAAGCTAGGTGGAAATGCATGTGAATTAAAGGGACATCTGGGGGTGGAAATGATGAATGAAATGCATGTGAATGACAGCTAGATATGTTGATGAATGCATGTGACTTGTTTGTGGTGAGTGAATGCATGTGCAAAGCTGGAAATGCAATGGGAACTCACGGCATTGAGTGATTTCTGGGTGCATGTGGAATGAATGATTTCTTGGTGAGTGGATGCATGTGTTGATTAAAGGGGGAATGCAAAGGAAAAGCTGGAAATGGGAGTGAAGAGTCACGGCAATGTGTGGTGTTTGTTTGAATGTTTGCAATGATGAAATGGATGGGAGTGGTTTGATGAATGAGTGGATGGAATGATGAAAGAATAAAGGGTGCATGTGTGAATGATTGAATGTGCATGTGGAATGGCTGAAATGTAAAGGGGATGCACGGCATGGTTATGATGAATGCATGTGCAAAGTTGGTTGAATGATAAGTGGTGAATGATATGTGATAAGTGATTGAGTGTATGATATGATAAGTGGTGAATGATATGTGATAAGTGATATGTGGTGTGTGATAAGTGATATGTGATAAGTGATTGAGTGTATGATATGATAAGTGGTGAATGATATGTGATAAGTGATATGTGGTGATGATAAGTGGGAGTGTGGCTGAAATGAAGGAGTGGAATGTTGGAATGTTATGGACGGCTAAGGATAAAGGAAAGGTTTAAATGTCCTAAAACTAAAGGGAACAAGGTTCCAACACTTTGGTCTTCAATTAGGTCTTCAATTTCGTCCAACACTTTGGCTCCAAGCATAAGCTATCCATCCTTAGCCCAAAAGTGCTCCAAAAGTCTCCAAAATGCATCTTTTTGCTCCTTTAGCCCTTTGGACCTACAAACACACGAAAATAGCTTAAAGTACTAAAATAACTAAAGAAACATAACGTAAATGCACGAGAACAAGCCATTTAAGTCGCATAAATATGCTCCTATCAAATACCCCCACACTTATCTTTTGCTAGTCCTCGAGCAAAACAAAACAAAAGAAACCAAAAACAAAACGACACTGAACAAGAAAAACTCAACCTAAACCTTCCAACAATCGTTTCAGGGATTTCCAATGCACATGACAAGTTAAAAATCATTAGTCCCATAGATTTTTGTCATCTTCACACTTAAGTACATTCTTAATCATAGTCACCACATACTATTTCACAATTAAGCATTTAAAACCATGTTTTGAATGTAGTAACATGCCTTAGAGAATTTCCTCAATTCCTTACTAGAATGCACTCTATTTTCCCACAGATTTTCTGACTACACACCCTACACTAGTTATATGTGAGAGATTGATGTAAACATGTAGACGAACACTCACATATGTTATAACAAGGAAAGCATTTTCTGGATTTATGATAATGACATGAATATGATCTCATGAATGGAATGCTACTACTTAGAATGAGAACCAGTGACACCATAAGCTCATATCAATTCCAAACTCCACATTATTGAACACATAACGATCAAGATAGAAGCATAAGGGTTGAAACGGGGCTAAAGGTGTTTGGCTAACAAAGAAAGGATAGGGAAAACAAACGTTCTTTAAGCAATAGTGAGCAAAGTATTGAATTAGGCACTTAGAATTCCCTTTAGAACGCAGAAGTCAACTTTGAACACCCAAGGGGAAGTCACACAAAACTTAGGGCCATATTCAAACTTTTTGGGCCCTTTCTTCAACAATCACACTTGTGAGTCCATTCTCACTTATTTTCACTCTTTTTCTTTCTTTTCTTCTTCTTTTTCTCACATTTTTTTTTTCTTTTTCTTTTTCCCGTGCCTCCTTTAAGACTTAGGCACATACATACACACAACAATCCCTTCCCCCACACTTATTTTCTGCAACATATTAATCAAAAGGAATTCATTTAAGTCATGCTCACTATACTTCAAGAACCAGGGTATAGGAAAGTCCTACTCTAGGCTAGGTAAGGGGTGATGTGGTTAGCAAAGAAAATAGGCTAAACGAGGCTCAACGGGGTTAAAACTAATATATACGAAGTATGGGAAGTAAGGCTATTTGGCTATGGTGGCAACAACACAACTTCATCTTGATATATATATTATGCAATTCAATGTCATGCTTTGAATGAAACGGATATAAGTTCTAGCATTTAGTTCTATCATGATACAATTGCATTCTAAGTAGCAACCAAGCAAGGAATAATGAGATCATGCAACAACTTTAGAAAACAAAGAATCACAGAAAATAACTCTCCAAAGAAAGTAATGGCTCGAGTCTCACAGGGATGTAGCGTTATTATGAGTTTCTTCCTTCAAGCATGTTACAAAAACGAATTTTTCTTTTATGATTGCATGTGAAGTCATATATTATAACCATAACCAAGCATATACCAAGAGTAAATCAAACTTTTCTCCATGTTTATAACTCTTTTTAACAGTCATGCAATTACAAACCAAATCCTTATCATTGTGTTGGAAGGTACCCTAAGACACAAACACACAAAAACGACTCAAAACACTCTTTTTAGGCTTTTCAAAACATGTTTTTCAAATTTTTATGTGATTTTCGGAGTTATAAAACAAAACACACTAAAAACACTCTAAAACAACTTAAAAACACCTTAAAACAGCAAGGAACAACATTTGAAGTTATGGGTGATAAAATCCCACGAATTTGCATTAACAACATTAGTTACCCCCCCATACTTAAATCAAACATTGTCCTCAATGTTTTAAGCATAGATTCATACAAAGCATAAGTAAACACACAAAAAGCATTTAAACATACTAAACATGGCAGAATGTAACTAACAAAGAGAAGAGTTTAGAGACGCAAATCTGGTTGTGGAATGTAAATTCCATCTTCTCCTTGGTGATTGCATTGAGGCTTGATGTTGTTGATTCCACAGGGGTTCCTCCCATCGTTGATTTTCCTTTGTGCTACTCTTGAACTGGGCAGCAGGATTTTTTTGGTCTCCCCCGAAGGTCTGAGCTTACTCCTTTGGTCTGTTTCTTTGTTCAATCTTTCCAATTCGTATTGAAAAGGGTTAGAGGATAACTCAGCCTATGTTTGTCTCCACATGCTTCAATGTATCATTTTCCTTTGCCTTGCTCCCCTTGCAGAAATGGTCCCTTCTCTGGAAGTGTGTCAACCGTTGAAGATGACTACTCGAGAGCAACGCTAGGTAAGCAATCAGGAATGGATTCCAGGCAGTTGGTTCCAGAACAGAAGACTAACTCCAAGTGCCTCTGATTGCTTTCGTTTACTTTGCCATGCGAGTAATAACAAGGACAAAGGAAAGGACAGGGAAAGAGCATGATATGAGATACTTTTGCTTTAGACCTTGATGATATGAGATACCTTTGCTTTTGAAGAAACGGCGAATGAAGCAGCACATGTATTTGTTGTGGTTGTCTCCACATGCTTCGATCGACCGTTTCCTTCTGCCTTATTTGTACTCCAGGAGTTCATTAAGTCTGGATTGCAAAGATCGACTTTTTGAAACCTTCGCCGTTGAGATGTGTGTTCAACGCATGCACTGGGGGCTACATTACATCCGCCAAGGTATAAAGTCGAGAACATTTAAGGAACTGGCAACACATTCCCATGACATGGAGCTGAGTATCGCCAATCATGGGAAGAATAAGCTAATCACTGACTTCAAGAAGGACAAGGTGATTGCTCCGAAGGTAGACAAGACTAGGTAGAAGCCTGTGAATGAAGCTTTTACGGTCAACACTACCCCCATCAAAACCTCTCATGCGTCCATCAAAATCTTCTCTAAGAACAAAGTGAATGAGATAAAGAGCGGTGAGCCTTCTCGCACTGAAGATAGGCACAAAAACACCTTGAGGACACTGTAACTTAAGACTTACCCTTTTCCAGACTCTAACGTGGCCGCAATGCTAGACGACTTGCTAGAGAAGAAAGTGATCGAGCTACCTGAATGCAAGCGCCCTGAAGAGATGAATCATATTAACAATCCTAAGTACTGTAAATACCATCATATTGTAAGCAATCTTGTTGGCAAATGCTTCATCTTTAAGGAGCTCATCATGAAGCTAGCATAACAAGGACGAATTGAACTCGACCTTGAAAACACAGCCCCAACACACACTGCTGCATTTTATGTTTGAATCCTTCGATCCCGTGCCTCTTCAAGTAACGCATGAACACTATCGTTCATGCTCAAGCTGCACGACAATAGGAAGCCTAAAAGAAACTTAAAAGCCCAAGGTGGAACAAAGGAGAAAGCACCGCCGTTGCAACAATAGGAAGCCTAAGAGAAACGTAAGAGCTGCTAAGCTGACATACGCTAGGGGCCTATGGAGTAAGAGCCATGCTTTCCCATTTCCTTGCACGAGTACTTCCTAAATGACTTCTTCCAACAGTGCACTACCGTTGCCTATCATATGGTTGAAGTGGAGATAGAAGAGCCCTAAAAAAGCAAAGCTATTGCCATCGAGTAAAAGAAAACTCCACCACCTAAAGAAAGGCTAGTGTCATACTTTAGCATCGAGGAGGCACTGCAATTTCCCAAGGAGATGCGAAAAGCACTAGTAACAGTCTTGGCAAGCCCTGATGTCCACGAAGCACAAGAAAGCAAGGGTGAAAGCTTAAAGCTTCGGCCAAATGAATATGCCACATGCTCTGCCACCCACGATGCAATCAACTTCACTAACGAAGACTTGCTGCTAGGATCAAAGTCTCATAATTGTTCTCTCTTCGTCTCTGGATACATAAGGGAGCACAAAGTCAACTCATGCTTGTGGATGGTGGATCGGCCATAAACATCATGGCAAAGTCAACAATGACTACAATTGGCATCAAGGTAGATGAACTATCTTAAAGCCGTCTTTTAATCCAAGGTTTAACCAAGAAGGACAAAAAGTGATGAACATGGTCCGAGTTGAAATACGAACGTCGGTCTTTGATAGGCTGAATCGTTCAAAACCCAGAATTTCGGCACTTGATCGCATTGGTGGTCAAGACCGAACTTCCATCTTCAAGTGGCTTAATACGCCAACACCCCAAAGCTCTGTTTTTGAAATGTTGTCAAAACCTAAGAAACAAAGCAACACGGCTAGCTTTCCTCCATGACGGTCGGCCTTGGAAAGACTTGAAGAAACCAATAAGCCTTCTAGAAAGAGGAAGAAAAACTCAAAAGTCTAGCAAAAAAAGACAATGTTCGAAGCTCGATTCCTTCAAGGATGAAACGCCAATCAACCCTAGAGGTGGGCACAAAATGACCACTAAAGGTAAGGAGGCGCACCATCATCCACATCGGTCAATCTTCACGCCAACAAGCCCAGGGGGACAACACTAAAAAGGAGGTCCAAGACGTCTTCCACATCACAATCCAAGAGGACAAAGAAGACGAAGACCTGAGGAAGATGTCACTACTGCGCCACCTTAACTCGAGGACGGGGGGCAAGCCACGGTTGATGATCTCAAGGAGCTTAACTTAGGCACAAGAGAAGAACCAAAGCCTATCTTCGTAAGTGCATTGCTAAGTACAGCCAAGGTCGAAGAGTACTAACAACTGCTCTTGGAGTACAAAGACGTATTTGCTTGGACCTATAAGGAAATGCCCGGCCTTAACCCTACAATCATTGTAATGCTCCAACCCAAAAAATTTATTTTGGAAGATAATTACTATGATAGGCCCAAATTAAACTCTTGTTTATTTTCTACCATTTATCACAATTCTTTTATTTAATTCTTAGTTACTCACAAAATCTATAACCCAAATTGTTTACCAAACACATAAGGTAAATTTTTAAATTAATCACCCAATTCCTTTTCTTAGACAAATTTTCAACAAAATATTAATCTCGGTTATATTTAAGGCTGTATCTAACTCCCGTTAGACTGCCTACATACCCTTCAACAGGATCAAGCCTTTTCATAGTTCATATTCATTCTTTTATCCATTTCCGAAAATATCTAGTAACGAAAATATTCAACATTAGCTTTCATAATCAAATCACATCAAATGGGTACAAATTACGGATTGAAAATATCAAAATTTGCATGAAAAGATAGCATCTGCCCAATGGCCACGCACCGACGCATGTGGTGGGTTTCGATGAACGGAAACCCAAATTTTCCGACTAACTCTGAAAATTACCAAATTCCATATAACTGTAGATCTTAATGAGTAAAGCAAATTTCATACCTATGACCAAAGCTAATTTGGTCGGGAAAAGCTCCAATTTCCCTCAAACCTACCGGAAACCCTAGAAACGGGTGGCTTAGATTTGTCACCTCTGGTGCTCCACCACCCTTACAATTGTTTGCACTTTGTTCCAGGCCTTAAGGGGAGTCTAATGGTGGTGGTAATTGGAAGAGAACGTTTCAGGCTTGGTGGATCTCGGTAAGGTAACACCACACCCACCAGTGCAGGTTTCACCAATTCAAGGTCAATTTTCATCAAATCTAGGGTGGAATAGATAGAGGAAAGGTTGTGGAATGTTTCCCAGGTGGTTGTTTGATATGATTTGCCAAAAAAAACCACCTGAAAAGCGTCAAAAAGTATGAAACTCATCTGGCCGGGTCGCAGGTCAAAGAAGGGTTCGGTTTTTTCCCTCTCATTCTCTCTTCCCTCATTTCCCTCCTTTCTTCCCTCTCCTATTAGTTCACTCCTCCCTCTCCCCTCTGATTCATCCGCCCCATCCTTTTCTCTCCTTTTCTTTTCATCTCAACCATACATGTGGCATCACAGATAATTGGTCCACCAATCTGGAGCTTTTTAGATTAACAATTAAATGACCATTTTGTCCCTATCTTTGTTCATTTATATCTCTTTCGTTATAACTCCGTTTGGGTTATAGATTTTGTGAGTAACTAAGAATTAAATAAAAGAATTGTGATAAATGGTAGAACACAAACAAGAGTTTAATTTGGGCCTATCATAGTAATTATCTTCCGAAATAAATTTTTCGGGTCAGAGCATTACAAAATGGTATCAAAGCAAATGATCCTACCTTACAATGTGAGAAATTATTGAGTTGTGGATGTGAATTATGAATTTCATGGACATTGCATTATTTCATAAGATTTATGGATAATGAGTAATTTATGTGGGAAGTATATATATATATATATATATATATATATATATATATATATATATATATATATATATATATATATTGTGAATCACAATGAATTGAATTGAATGGGAGTAGAAAAATTTTTAAGATGTCATATTTCATGGTATAGCCTCAAAGATGAGCACTTGATTAAAGTCTCGGATTAATCTTGAATTGGGTTGATATTGTGTTTTGCCTTATGAAAATTTTGAACGTTAAGATGATTGTGAAATTGTGACAAGTAGATGGAAGCGTCATATTATACCTGTGCAATTAAGAATGTTGAATTGGGCAAAAAGGGCCTGTGGATGTTGGATTGGGCGAAAAGGGCCTGTGGATGTTGGATTGGGCGAAAAGGCCCATGGATGTTGATTTGGACAGAAACAGTCCATGGATGTGGGATTGGATGAAATGACCCATAGAATGTGGAGAAATGGTTGAACGAGCACAAAAGCCCAATGTTTTCGAGAGAAAGCTCCATGTGAGGGCTACGAGAATGAATTATGAATGTGGTAAGTATGTGTGCAAAGGTATATTTGCAAGGTATACTACAATCATTTCCAGTCTATTAGTCACTTATTGGGATAAAAGAAAAAGGTGATGAAATTGTTGTTTTGCCAATGATGGTGAGGAATTGTGATTTGAAAATTCCAATGATTTTGGTCGGAATTTCCGATGATTTGATAATCTGACGAGAATTTCCAATGAATGTGAACTACGAAAGCCTTGATCCTGTTCAAGGGTACGTAGGCAGTCTAATGGGAGTTAGATGCAACCTTAAAAGTAATCTTTTGTTGAAAATTTGTCTAAGAAAAAGAATTGGGTGATTAATTTAAAAATTTACCTTATGTTTTTGGTAAACAATTTGGGTTATAGATTTTGTAGTAACTAAGAATTAAACTCAAAGACGTTATCGATCCGAGCTCATCCCTCAAATTGAGATTGACAAGCTAATCAAAGCAAGCTTCATCCAAGAAATGCAATACCCTAAGTGGATCTCCAACATCGTCATTGTCCTTAAAAAATCTGGACAAATACGTGTTTGCTTAGACTTCTGAGACCTTAATGATGTTTTCCTAAAGGATGACTTTCCCTTGCCAATCATTGAATTCATGGTGGACGCAACCACTAGCCACGAGGCATTGTCATTCATGGATGGCTCCTCTGGATACAATCAAATTCACATGGCTTCCGAAGACAAGGAATTAATAGCCTTCCACATTCCAAAAGGTATCTACTGCTACAAGGTAATGCCCTTTGCTCTGAAGAATACTGGAGCTACATATCAATGCGCAATGCAGAAAATCTTCAATAACATGCTACATAAAAATGTAGAATGTTACGTAGACGACATGGTTGTCAAGACCAAGAAGAGATCCGATCACTTGAAGGATTTACGAATGGTGTTTAACAAACTACGACACTACATCCTCAAAATGAACCCATTTAAGTGTGCTTTTCGCGTTACTTCTGGGAAGTTCCTTGGCTTCATTGTCAAGCATCGTGGCATTGAAGTGGACAATCAAAGAGCAAGGCCATTCAAAGCATGCCCGAACCAAGGAACATACATGAGCTAAAAAGTCCACAGAGGCGGCTAGCCTTCATCAAACACTTCATCTCCAACCAACTCATGGACAAACTTTGCGAGAAATACAACTTCAAATAGCAAAAGTCTTATATGTATCATGCTCCAGCCAACGGTCTTGCAGAAACATTCAACAAAATGTTGTGCAACCTCCTGAAGAAAGTAATCGGCCGAACGAAGAGAGACTGGCATAAAAGAATAAGCGAAGCACTTTAGGCATATATGACGACACATAGAACTCTTACCCAAGCTACGCCTTATTCTCTCATATATGGCGTGGAAGTTGTTCTGTTGCTTGAAAGTCAAATCTCCTCAATAAGGATAACTATACAAGAAGGCTTGACTGAAGAGGAAAATGCAAAGAAACGACTTCAAGAGTTGGAAGCACTCGACGAAATGAGGCTTAAAGCTCAACAACATTTGGAATGCTACTAAGCATAGCTATCCAAGGCATTTAACAAGAAGGTCCGCCCAAGGGCTTTCCAAACTGGAGATCTTGTCTTGGCATTATGAAGGCCCATCATCACAACTCACAAAACAAAAGCAAGTTCCCATCAAAGTGGGATGGACCTTACGTAATACAAGAGGTCTACACCAATGGCGCATACTTACTCATGGAGGAAGACGGCTTAAAGATTGGCCCCATCAATGGCAGATTCTTTAAGCGTTACTACCCCTAAAACAAACAAACAATGCTCCTTGCATGTACGAGCCTAAACTACACACGGGAACAATGTTCCTTGTTTGCACGAGCCTAAACAGTGACACTCAATGCTCCTTGTTCACATGAACTTACAATGTGACATCCAATGCTCCTCGCCTGCATGAGCCTAAACTGCACACGGCGACAATGTTCTTCACCTGCAGGAGCCTAACCTACACATGGCATAATGTTCCTTGTTCGCACGAGCTTAAAAGGAGACACTCATCGCTCTTGGCCCACATGAGCATAAACTGTGTACGAGAAAACAAAATAAAAAAAAAATCACCAACAAGATCACCATCAAAATTGCCAAAACCCTCACTCACTTGAACTACGTCATGACTTAATCCCTCCTTAACTGAGGGTACGTACTACGTAGGCAACTTGAAACTTCAAAAAACTTCAAGTACAGTCACATCATCAACAAAATCACAAACACTTTGAAGAATAAAGAGCAAATTCAAAATGTGAGTACTTTATTTCTTTAAAGAAAGAATTCAGCTACAAAGCCTTATTACAAAGTGAAAAAAAAAAAAAAAAAAAATATGCCTTCTCCAATAGTTGACAAGGTGTTATTCTCAGTCATAGCTCCGCTGCGGATGCGATCATCAATAAGCTCAAGCGAAGCCGGTGGATTGTCACGAACATGGTGCGAAGGATTCAAGATAAGAATCCTCGATGTACATGCCTTCTTTTTTGTATTTGGTCGACCAAAATCTGTCACCTCCCAAGATGCGTTAGAGGACCATGATTTGATATGTACCGAGTTGTCTTTTGAAGGAAGAACAAGCACCTTAGGGCCAGTCAACGGCACGCAAAGCTTCAATGTCGTTCCTCTATCTTGCTAATCACCTTCCTTTGCAAGAATGGTGATGGTATTGCTCTTAAAGCACTTGAAAAATATCATGGCTGCAACAAAATAAACAAAGCAACATAAGCATAAAAGTGGGATGGCAAAGAAAGGAAAAATCGTTTCCCTAAAGCAAAAGACATGCGAGCCAAACCTCATGAATGTTGAAGAATGACGATGACAATGTCACAACGACAAGAAGAAATCAGCCACGATGCTTGATCAGCACGGCAAAGAAGGCAGCTACAAGATAGTCCTTCAAGGCACGCTACATTAGTAAAGAAAACCAAAACACATCATAATCGCACTACGCAACCCCGCAGCGATTACGCAAGCAGTTTCTTGCACTGCATGGCGAAGAGGGCAGCTACAAGATGGTCCTTCAAAGCACGCTATAATCACAAGGAAAACTAAAACACCACGTAATCGCACTACGCAACCCCACACGGTAAAGTGAAGCATTGCAACAAGCTTCAAGCAGCTACAACTCTCACCAAGCACCAGCAAAAAGGGCACGGCAGCAACAACTATAGGGCACAACAGCAATAGCAACAGATGCGCATGACAACGTCACTACCAAGGGAATATTGTGACCAAAAGGCACTACACAACATAAACACGCTGCAGTCTTTTGCACAGCACCAATGATGCACTACAACAAGCTCCAAGTAGCAACAACAAGCAAGCCACAACAAGAATTTATGTTGTGAAAAAAATGCACACTAAATTGTCCTATAAATGGGGGTCAATTGCTTCCTAATGCTATAAGGGAAATACATACCCAAATAGCAAAAGAAAAATCAAAACAAGGAAGCAAATTCCAAAAAAAAAATGACAAGTTTCAGCCAATCTGCGCAAGCAGGACGTTTTTGTGATAATTCAACTTTCCGAAGGAGTTTCGATGCAAGGAAAATTGGAGAAGGAAGCTGAGTAGATGAGGATCATTGAGTCCAAATTTCATAATTTTCCTTAAAGCCAAACGTTCCCTTTTTCAAAGTTATTCCCGCAGAAGTTGTTTTCCCGTCAGGATTGCGCAGCTGTAGGAAAATGCAAAGTTGAAGGCTTTCCTGATTTTTCCTAGTGGCATGCAATATATGTCTGAAAAGATAAGGGATAAAGCTACGTTTTCAATATTTTTACAGAATTTTCCAGAAGAGAAATCAACCTCAAACTGGGCGTTCAAGTCAGATGACATATTTTCCAAAACAAAAAATGGGAAAGGAAAAATACCTCCTGGCCGTTGGGAATCGAAAGGGGAAAGAACAAAACACCCTCCTTGCTGCAGGAAATCGAAAGTGGAAAGAAAAAGACACCTCCTTGCCGTGGGAAAAAAAAAAAAAAGAACAAAAAAAGGAAGGTGAAAAAATTGCTTATCCGACTTACCCAAGGACAAGCATTTAAGCTTTCCAAAACCTTGAAGGAAGTCACAAAAGCTTTCCAACACTTTGAAGGAAGTCATCCTCGTTACCAATATTGAAGAGGATTCCTACCAAAGGAAAAACATTTGTTTCATACGACGACAATGAAAAACACTTGTTTCGTACACCCACAAGGAAAAGAAAATCAAGTCCCAAAATCCACCAAATGTATTTTGTCAAAGATTATGGAAAATCAAATATGCACAATAAGTATGTGCCGATTTATCCATTTTCAAAATTTCTTTCAAGATCAAGCCTCTACGGCCCTTGAAAAAGAAATTTTCATTTCTTTCAAGATCAAGCCTCTATGGCCCTTGAAGAAAAAGTTTCATTTCATTCAAGATCAAGCCTCAACGGCCCTTGAAGAGATGTTTTGTTCAAGACCAAGCCTCTACGGCCCTTGTCGAAATTCATCACTTCATTCAAGATCAAGCCTCTGTGGCCCTTAAAGAAAACTTTAATTTCAACTCAAGACCAAGCCTCAACGGCCCTTGACGAAATACACCACTTCAATTCAAGACCAAGCCTCAACGGCCCTTGAAGAAATGTTTCGTTCAAGAAATATGCCTCAACGGCCCTTGACAAAATTCATCATATCAATTCAAGAAGTACACCTTTACGGCCCTTGAAGAAGCAAACTAATTCAAGATCAAGTCTCAACGACCCTTGATTTAGAACATTCACATTGCAGGACTTCAAAACACATTTCTTACATGTGACAAGCACATGCCTACAACGCGCCTTGAAATGGGGGCATTTGTAGACATGTAAATTTTGTTGTATACAAATGATGCATCACAAAGCTCCACGTGGCATATGACTCATCACAAATGGACAAGTCATCAATGACATGTGGCATAAATCAAGCAAGGGAAGTATAAAACATTCCCAAAATTTGGCACAAAGGAGAAAACTCCCTTAAACTCGGCAAAAAGGTCTAAAGTGATCCTAAAATCGGAAAGAAAGCTAAGGCATCTTCAAAAACAAACAAGAATTGAAGATTGTTTACAAAATAGGCAATAAAGCCTCTTAATTTCAGCCAAGGGAGTAAAGGTGGCTGAAATTAAGACACAAAATGTGCCTAAATCCTCCCATGGAAGAATCAAGACACAAATCAAAGCCAAATCCACCCAAAGGCAAGCCTTGAGAAGCCTATAAATATAAGATCCTCCCACAAGCATAAGGGCCAAAGTTTTGTTTCGACTAAAGCCGAAGCATTCCCCTTGAAGAATCAACAAGCACTTGTGCCGACTCCTTCAAGACTCTGTTGCAAGCTTAAAACTTGTAATGACGTTCATTTCAAGATTAAGTCGCCAAGACCCTTGAATCAACGAAATCCTGCATCAACATCACCCTTTGCCGCAGCTGCTTTGAGGTGAAGATCATCCATGCATTGTTTCAAGCTCAAAACTTGAAGCAATCGTTTAATCATTCGTTCGAGATCAACTCGTCGTGACCCTTGGATTAACAACGTACACATCTTATCAAATTTGAAGACTAAATGAGAAGAACATTGTAAACAAAGATTGTAGCCTACAAATTCATCAATACAAATCTACTTTGTGCATGTGTTCTCGTTTCATTCGTTACAGAATTTTTGTGTTTACATGGTTATTTGAACCTAATTGATTGACTTAAATATTGAAGTTGGACGCTCGACTTCCTAGCAAAAGGGTTGAAATTGATTGTAACTGTACCATCATAGTATTGTTCTATATTGTCTAGATTGACTAAGTTGTTTTGAGTATCAACTAGTTTACTTTCATTAATTAGAAACCAATCTGATGGTAAACTAATGTCTGACCATTTGATGGTTCTAGATATTTTGATATTGGTATTTTCTTGATTACTTTGGATTAACAAAGTGTGTTCTCCGGGACTCTTGGCTATGACTTGGAAGTTCATGTTGTTACCCATGCACTTGTAATAAACTCTGAAAATTAGAGCTAGTGGTTAGACACCTTTCAAGACTTGATAACCAAAGGTTTTTATGTTTAATGTGAGTGCTTTTATCATGTGTGGGTCTGTTAGGTTTATTGTGAGGTCTAGGAAACAATCAAAATGGATTGGTCCATTGTAAAGGCTTGACACAATCATTCCAAGAATGCTATCACTAATGTTAGTGAATCTTGCATCTCAGAGACATAACATGGTAACGGTGTTGAGACCTCTTCTTGTTAATGGTTTTACTGCGATTTGTACAAGACCAATGTGAATGTAATTATGATCGTCTTTTCTATGATCTCTTATTTATTCTGTGTGAATAGTTGACAGGTTTCATGTTCTTTACTGAGAGCATAAGCTTACTCGACTATTCTTACATGGTGTTCACTTTTAAACAAAGAAAGTGACCATTTTTTCTTATAAATTTCTTTACTAGATACGGGATATTCAATCTCCAAAGTCGACACTTTCGTCTGACTAAAATTCTAACTTTTGTTCTTCATTTACTACGTCTGGGATCCTATTTAAATTGGATCTAGAGTTAGTACTGGTAGATGAGTTTTTCCTAAATAGACGACTCATTTTATCTAGTTTCTGGGTTTACAGTTATGAAATAAATTATCTACTTATTGGGTTTTCTCTCTCTCTCTCTCTCTCTCTCTCTCTCTCTCTCTCTGCTCTTCCTGCTCTACTCATGTCACATCATCAAGACTTATTGTTTGGACTCAAGCTCTGCTGGTTTGGTTTGAGATTAGAAACTTAAACATTTGAGAAACCAATGAATAGATAAAATATTGAATTGCAAAGACCAAAATTGGGTAGAATGAATTAACTATAAATGACTTACTCAATTACAATCACTTGGCTCCGATACCAAATGATGCGGAAATACTAGATGACAATTGATATGGTAATGGATTTGTTTACTAGATGACAAATGAGATAAGATTGACTAGAATAGATTGATAACATGAATGTATAGAAATCTGACTCAGTTTCTATTTTCTGAATAGATTTCTAACTTAGTTTCTATTTTGTAAATAATAGAAGAAATAAATACTTCAATTCTAAAATGACTGAGATTGCTAAGTAAAACTGGATCATACATTATGATGAACATAATGAATTTAAATTAATGATACAATATAATTACTAAAAATAGAATTTATAATTGACTTTTGAAAACTTACAATTGACATATAAAATTTACTGAAAGAACTAGATGATGGTGCTCATAGGTATCCTTCTTCACTTTCTAAAAGTGTTTACAATATCTGGTTCCTTTGAATACAATGTGAAATCAAAGAAAATTTGAACTCAGAAAAAGTGTGAAAATTAACTTGTTTTCTTTGTCTTCGGAGTCTTCCTCTTATAGACTTGGAAAATGAGACTTGAATGATTGAGTTCTTTATTGTTGAAGCACAGGATGGAAGATGACTTGCTTTTACTATTGATAAATAGTGAACTTGTCAAAATAATTATTGCTTTTACTGTAGAACATGCTGAGTGATTCCTGTTGACTGATTGATTCCTTGCTTTTACTGTGTGAATATTGTCTGAATGCAAATAATGTATGAATGCTTCACATGCTTTACATGGTGACTGACCATGCTCACATGGCTTGACATGTTGATTCACATGACATTATGCATATGGGTCTTGTGTATCCTAGTAGTCAGCCCACCTGGTACTTTGACTATTTGTTTTTACTGGTTACTGTGATGATGCATCTGATGATTCGGAGAACGTTTCATCTTCTTCATCTTCAGATTTTAATTGTAATTGTAACTAGACTACATGTGACTGTGACTGTTCCGCTTAAGCGAGAAGTTTTTGTCCATGGTCTTCAATTTCTGCAACTTTGTGCTTTGATTTTGATGACTTCGAAGACTTTGACTTTTCTTTGAGTGAGGAAAATGGAGAGATATCTGATAATGACTATGCTTCGATAACTGGCTATGGTTCAATGGGAAATTCACTGAGAACCTGTTTAATGATTCCTTGCTGGTTGAATTTATCCCACCATTTGACCGATTTGACTCTGAACTTCTTCATTGTCTGCTTCGAACCCCCATTTTAAAATCCATGGAACTTTATATTTGGCCATAAAAATTAAAAGAAGTATATTTTTTTTGTTGAATTGACTTCAGTCAAATCTTGACTGAAAATGATGCGGAAATACTTACTCAATTACCAAGAATTATAATTGATCTGGCAATGGATTAACTATAAATGACTTAATCAAGTACTAATCACTTGGCTCTGATACCAAATGACGCGGAAATACCAGATGACAATTGATCTGACAATGGATTTGTTTATTAGATGAGGGATGAGATAAGATTAACTAGAATAGATTGATAACATGAATGTATAGAAATCCGACTCAGTTTTTGTTTTGTGAATAAGATAAGAAATAAATACTTCAATTCTAGAATGACTGAGATTGCTAAGTAAAATTGTATCTTATGATGAAAATAATGAATTTAAATTAAAGATGCAATATAATTACTGAAAATATCATTTATTGTTGACTTTTGAAAACTTACAATTGACTGATAAACTTTACTGAAAGAATTGGATGATGGCGCTCATATGCATCCTTCTTCTCTTTCTAAAAGTGTTCACAATATTTGATTTCTTTGAATACAATGTGAACTTTAAAGAAAATTTGAACTAAGGAAAGGTGTGAAAATTAACTTGCTTTCTTTGTCTTCGGAGTCTTCCTCTTATATACTTGGAAAACGAGACTTGAATTATTGAGTTCTTTACTGTTGAAGCACATAATGGAAGATGACTTGCTTTTATTGTTCATGAATAGTAAACTTGTCAGAATAATTGTTACTTTTATTGTAGAAAGTGCTAAGTGATTCCTGCTGACTGATTGATTTCTTACTTTTCCTGTGTGGATAATGTCTGAATGTGAATAATGTTTGAATGCTTCACATGGTGTCTTGAAATGATGACTAAATTCTTCTCCTGGTGACTGACATAGTGACTGACTGCGTTTACATGGCTTGACTTGTTGATTCACATGGCTTTATGCAATTGGGTCTTGTGGATCCTGGTAGTCGGCCCATCTGATGCTTTGATTGTTAGGCTTTACTATTTGTTGGGATGATGCATTTAAAGATTCGGAGGAAGTTTCATCTTTTTTGTCTTCAGATTTTAACTGTAATTCTATCCCGTCCAAACACCAAGGGGTTTTGCCACAGAACTCATTCACCATGATTCGGCTTTCTCTCTGTACTACAATCCTAATGCAACCATCAAAGACAGTGATATAAGAACATTGAAACGCTTCAGGGCACACTTAGCATGCTTGGGAGCAAAGGCTGGTTTTTTCAGTGACAATGACATCCGTGCTGGTCTTGTTGCAGAAGACAGCGGAGCACAATTTATGGCGAATTTCTCAATCGGTGAGCCACCAGTTCCATAGCTCTTAACCATAGACACAGGGTGCAACCTCTTGTGGGTTCAATGCCTTCCTTGCACCAAGTGCTTTGAACAAACAAGTCTGATTTTTTACCCTTCTAAGTCCGCAACATACACACATTATCGTGCTCATCCCCATATTGCACAATTTCCCCTAGTGACAAATGTGACCCCTTAAACAATTGCAAACTCTCTCACGCATACCTTGATAGAACCAAAGTAGCTGAACTTATTGGGACCCTACTTTCACCCTTGAGACGTCCGATGAAGGCATTAGCACCGTTTAAATGTTGTTTTTGGTTGTGCCCATGACAGTGATGGTTACAACGGGCAGCCTAGTGGAATGTTGAGTGTGCTACAGGCTAAAAACATATAAATATTCATATTCAACTCCCTTCTAAAAAACTATGCAAGGGGATAGCCATAGCAATCAATATTGGGCTGCTTTACACTTACTCAGTTCTTGAAACTAGAAAGACCTTTCTTTGTCCAAGGATTTTGCTTCTTAGACAGCTGCGCATTAAAGATGGGCATTTAATGTCATGAGGAGGGAATTCTAACATGGAATACTTGGTCTAGGTCCTTCAAACATATCTTTGGCAAACCACATGGGGTCAAAATTCTCTTATTGCATCGGTAGATAAGGGATCCTAACTACACTCATAACCAATTAGTCTTAGGCGATGGTGCAAAGATAGAAGGCACTTCAACTCCACTTGAAGTCTACAATAATCTTTACTATCTAACCCTAGAGAGCGTCAGCCTCAACGAAAAGCGGCTTGAAATCGATCCGGAAATCTTCAAGAGAACAGAATCAGGCTCGGGTGGAACAGTCATCGATCCTGGAACAACAGTAAGCTTCTTAGCCACAGGTGCATACAATGTCCTTAGAGATGAAGTGCAAAAGTTGTTTGATGGAAGATTGGAAAAGGTGGAAGAGCTCAGTGTTCCTTCAGGTTTGTGCTACAAGAATTCCAGATGTTGTGTTGAACTTTGCAAGTGGGTTAGACATATAGAGCACTTTTCCAGATTATGGGGAGGGTGAGTTTTGCATGGTAGTGCGCAAGTGTCTCCTGAGGGAAGTGACTTGAACGTTGTTGGAATTATGGCGCAACAACATTACAATGTTGCCTATGATCTTGCTGCAAGCCAGGTTTATTTCCAGAGGATTTATTGTCAACTTCTTGATGATTAATTGGGGTTCATTGTGCATGATCTAATAATAATCAGGAAAACAAAGAAAGTAATTAACAGTTACATTGATATGTCATGATGTGTTTGTTATAAATATGAGATGTAGGTGAAGATTGATTAGTCTCTCTAATGCTATATTATTGCAGCTTGTGCATATGGGTTTCATTATGTGATCCAACTAAACAAGCCCAAAATCTAATATTATATATGTATAATTTGAAAGAGAACCAAATCACTTGACATTAGGCCCAAAAGTAATGTAAGATGTGTCTGTGCTAGGCGTCTAGTCGGGCAGCAAGCAAAGCCTAACCTAGATAGTTTTTTTTTTTTTTTTTTTTTTTTTCCAGTTTTCACTAAATTTATTATGTAACATATAATGTCTACTTATCCTAAAAAAAAACATAATTGGAATACTTAAATTGCAAAATAAAATGATATATAAATTATAAATTAGTAGAAAATATTGAAAACATGGGGAATAAGCATATAATGAAGTATCCAACAAGTCTCGTACTGTTTATTGAACAAAATAAATGGAAGTTTTCTATTTTTTGTCTAAGCAAGTGTCGCAACGTAGACGGGTTCATAGGCGGGCTATGCACGAGTCTAGGCAGGCCTATGTGAACTTTCTTAATTTTTAAATGCGTAAGGATTATCAACGGTGAGCGGTTGAATGGTGGGGCCCAAAAATGTCACACACCAATCCAACCAAGTCTCAAGGCCCAATTGTTATGCAAAGCCTACATTCAAGCCCAAGCACATGCCAAGGCATGGGATGGACGAGGAATATATTTACAAACATGCCATGTCATGATGATTAAGCCGAATATTCACGTCATGCTCAAGCCTATTCATCACGCCATGCTTCATTTGCCACAGTTCATGCTAAGCCTAAGTCACATATTCGGGGTTTGCCAAGTGGATTGTCATGTGAATGGTTATGGAAGGTTATCGGGCCAATGTGAAATCGGGGTCATGGAAGACTTTGGGCTGCTTAGGAGCTTAAAGATCCAAGCTCATACCCTTTTCATTTCACGCGGCGCACTACCAGAATTAGCACCTGCAGAAGACCGCCCTGGGGAAACTGCGTCTCGGGAAGAAGCGATCTACATGTCTCAACAATGCAGCTAGTTTACAACAAAATGGGAATAGTAGGAAAGTTAGGGAGAAAGGAAGAGAAGACCAAGCCACAAAGAGATGTTCCCTTGAAGCTTAAAAAAGAACTCCTCACTTACATAAGGAGGGGGAGAAGCCATTAGAGGGATTCAGGGGAAAAACACAGATGGAGAGATAGAGAAAAAGTGATGAGAAAGAACCACCCAGAAAAAAGCCCATAAAGTTCCATTTAGTCCAGAAGTATACTCCAAGCCTCAAGCATCACCTTCCATGCAACATTAGTAATTCTTACAGCCTTCCATCAAACATCTCAACCATTAACAGCCTTACTATCACCCTAGAAAAGCCCAAATCATGCAGCTAAGAATGCTATGCAACCATGCAAACCTTCTCTCTCAGGTAAACTGATAATTTTCTAGCTTCCACACAACTCTTCACTTGAACAAGTCATTATGTTGATCTTTCATGCTATCTCTAAGCCGTTGATGTTACCAGGGTATTTCCTAAGACAAGGTATTTCTTTCGAGATATCCCATGACTTGTTAGGAACCTGCGCCAAGAGAGACAATAGGACATTCTCAAAGCCTAAGTCCACCCCGACCTAAAAGTCCCCCAACATAAATTAGCGACTCTGCTGAAAACAAGTCGCAGTCTTCATTCAATGGCTCCAAGATCTAGAAGGAACACTGCCATGAGTGACAACGCTTCATACGCAAGCGAAGCTGCTTCTCTACTTGACAAGTCTCAACGTGAAGGCCAATGCCAGGAAAGCTAAGAAAACATGGACGAATATAACATGTCAGACATCATCGTGGCCATTCATGACTTGGGTGAAGCCCAAAAAGAAATTGTTGCGTCCGTGAAAGAGTTGAAAAACTCAATCCCAAAGCCAAGTGAAAATGTCAGTGACAAGGACTGCACGCCCAAGGAAAAGGCTTCTCAGGAAGAGTCAGATGTTACTACTGGAAAGGGCCCTGAGAAAACACCATCTTTTGTCACTTAGGAAGACATCGTAGCCATGCTCGAAAATGAGATGCACAGGAGCTCAAAGGACTGGAAATATGTTCCTGAGCAACCATATCCAACCAGCGTTCTCCACATGCCATATCCTAACGGATGTAAGACCCCCATCCTTGTTCGCTTTGACAGGAGGAAGGGTAACCCTAAGGAACATATAAGTCGTTTCATTGACGTTTTGGGTCCTCATGCAGGTAACTACAACCTACATCTCAAGGAGTTCTCGAAAATCCTAACTAATTGTGCCTATACTTGGTACACCACCCTCGTACCAGGTTCCATCCGGACCTTGGAAGAGCTGGCAGGCAAGTTCTGTAAAAAGTACTTCTAGCATGAGGAAAGGGTCATAATAACTCAGCTCAACAATAAGTGCCAAAGGCACGGGGAAGATTTAATGACTTTTATCTAACGTTTCCGAAACCTCGCCTTTGACTGCTATGACGAGAAGGATGAGAAAGCTCTTGTGGAAATCTGTATCGGCAACATTGTAGCTAACTACAGGGCGTATTTGGAGAACATCAGTATTAGCCAGTTCTCGAGGCTCCTAGAAGCAGTAAAGAAAACCAGCTTGTCAGTTAAGCCTTCCTCGGGCAGATCCTAGAAAACTAACAAGAAAGAAGCTCATCATGCCCTAACCGTGGATGACAGATCTAACTACAACCCACAAAAAATGAAGGAAATAAAAGCCATAGGAAAACCTATCATCCACTAGCATGCAACGATGAAGAATTCCATGCCATCATTAATACTATGCCCGTAAATGGGGCCATCAAGCTGCTCGGCTGTACAAAACCCCTTCCAGGGAAGATAGAAATGATCCCATATACTGTCGCTACCATCAGGATGTGGGACATCCATCTATTGTATGCCAAACTTTGCGAAAAATTCTCCATGCAAAAATCCGTGAAGGAACACTAGAGCTAACATGCAAGATGTAAGCCATAGACATTAACCCTCTGCCGAAGCGCAGAGGGAAAGAGATGGCAGTTATCATCACATGCTCCAAAGATGATAATGATTACCGCCAGTGGATCAACGACCCCAAGCCATCTAAAGCCATTTGGGAACCTTATGGGAACATGGAGAAGGTTTACTGGTGCAAATACTCCTAGCCACAGAGCTATGATAATTCGCGGCCTCAAGCTGAAGCATGGGGAGATAAAGATGCAAATCTCATGGATTTTGCCCCAAGCCTAAGTGATGAAGTCTTCACTATGAATATGCTAGAAGAATACAATAAGGAAGCCTTAAAAGGGCAAGTGTTCAAACAGGAAATGATGGTTTTGACTTTGTATAGCCTTCCCAACATGGAAGCTGACGCGGTTAAGCGTTACCTTTCCCAAAGGCAAGGGCCTACTGTAGCGCAAGTCCTCCAGGAAAACCTAAAGTTCAAATCCCTCTTCGACCAGCTTGAATACGGCTTGGAAGAAAAGACTGTTGCTGCTGAAGCTGACATGCATGTTTCCGAGGACTATGGCCCTTAATGTTATACTGCTTAACCACAAAAGGCCTTCCTTGAGAACAACAATGCCATCATCTTCACTGATGAAGACATAGAAGTAGCTTTCCCAAACCATCGAAGGCCATTGTACCTAGAAGGACAAATCAATGACGTTTTCATTAGGCAAGCTTTGGTTGACATTGGTTCCTCCGTCAACAGTCTACCCTTGGCAGTGCTCACTAAAGTAGGCATCCCAACATCAAAGGTGGTAAGGTCTCAAATCTCTATCAATTGGTTTAGGAATAGCAGCGAGGAAACTATTGGATATATCAAGATCGACTTGAAGATCGGCCCTATCAGGTCATTTACTAAGTTTTATGTGATGGACATCAACGTGGCTTACCACCCTTTACTCGAAAGGCCATGGATAAACTAGCATAAACTCGCAGTCTCCACCTACCACCAGTGTGTCAAGGGAAGGATTGGTCTAAGGCCTATTCGCATCCCAAGAAACCAGATGTCATTCAACCTAAATGAAGTTCACTATTTTGATGTCGAGTTCTAAAATGATTTCTCAAGTATCGGAAGTGGCATATCACATGCCTCAGGGATACCTTTACCTCTTTGGGAAG
Source organism: Pyrus communis (assembly GCF_963583255.1). Classification (NCBI taxonomy): domain Eukaryota; kingdom Viridiplantae; phylum Streptophyta; class Magnoliopsida; order Rosales; family Rosaceae; genus Pyrus; species Pyrus communis. The sequence continues at coordinate 19,341,522 of NC_084806.1, read as the reverse complement.
AAGTTAGAGATCTTAGTGACCAAGAATTCATAGCAAAGGAAAACATATACAACCAGAAGCCAATGTTCTTGCCAACACTCCACCTCAATGCTCCAAGGTCATGATTCTCGACAGCCGCATCGTCTACCGCTTATGACGGGTTAGGGGGCCTGACCACATTGTGTGGTAAAGCCCCAAGTATGGAGGTGTTGCACACCAAACAAGTGAAATTCCCAAAGAAACTAAAGACAAGCATGCACCTGTTGCTAAGGATGAATCCCTACAGAAAATCATGCATGCGCCAAAATGCATGCATGATGGATCTACTGCAGTAGCGGAAAAACTTGAAGAGGTAAGAAACTTGAAGTGATGATCCCTTTGTGAAAAAAATTGATTTCTATTAGTGTCTATGGTAAAAAACTTGAAGCGATGATCCCTCTGTGAAAAAATTGATTTCTATTAGTGTTTACTTAACTGTTAAGGAAAAGAAAAAACTAGTCAACCTGCTAAAAGAGTTAAAGGACGACTTTGCCTAGAGCTATGAAGAGATGCCAGGCCTTGATCCAAATTTAGTATGCCACACGCTAAATACGTAGCCTGGGATCAAGCCTGTTGTGTAGTAAAAAAGGAATTTCCACCCATAAATATAGGCTAAAATCAAAGTCGAGGTAGAGAAACTCATTGCTACAGAATTTATCAAGCATATCAAACACCCTATTTGGCTAGCCAACATCGTCCTAGTAAAGAAGAAGAACATTGTCCAAATCTAGATATGCATCAACTACCGAGATCTCAATGCAGCATGCCCAAAAGATGAGTTCCCATTGCCCAACATGGACATCATGATCGATTCAACCTCAGGGCAAGGCATGTTTATGGATGGCTTCAACGAATACAATCAAATCAAGATGTCTGGCAAAAATGTTAAGAATAATGAGATGATGAATTACTTCAATTCCCCTGCATTGGATGTTTCAGTTGCTTTTCCGCAAGCAACGCCGGCTTCTACTTTTCCTCCCTGCAGTAAGAACATTGACCATCATTATATAATAGATATCGTATAGATAAACTTGTATGTGTGTCTATGGAGAAATTGTCTTTTGTAAAACAGTTCAGGATTTCCTCTTGTTATGTAACTTATGTGAATCCAGACTATTGAGTCGAAATTCTCGGATTTGCGTATTCATCTTGTCTCACTTTTTGCATTCTGGTTTGTTTACTTTGTTTCCTTGTGAATATTTAGTACATTGCTCGTGCACCTCTTTAGTTGTTGTGATTTTGATTTGTAATTTGAAGAAACGGGCAACTTCAGTAATTAACTTCCATATTCTTATCTCTTGGCCTTAAAAATTTACAGCTTCGAATTACTACCAGATTGATGATCTATTGACACCTGAGGAGCAGGCTATTAGGTTGAGAGTAAGAGAGTGTATGGAGAAAGACGTGGCTCCAATTATGGCAGAGGTATCCTTTTTACTCTAACCATTTCTGCATTTCATATTAAGGCTAAAACAGTCAATATTTAATTATTTAATATACATTCGTAAACAATGAGATTGATCTGCGAACTTGGTTTTTCAGTATTGTGAGAAGGCAGAGTTTCCATTTCAAATTATTCCAAAGCTTGGTGCATTGCGCATTGCTGGTGGGACAATCAAGGTGCTTAATACATAACTTAATAAGTTATTTTTAAGTCTTGCGTTCGATAATTTGTTGGATGGGTTGGTAATTTCGCTTGTGGCCTTCTTTCTATCAGGGTTATGGGTGTCCTGGTCTTTCTCTTACGGCAAATGCTTTTGCTACAGCTGAAATTGCAAGAGTTGATGCAAGCTGTTCTACTTTCTTCTTGGTTCATTCCTCAGCAGCAATGCTTACTATTGGTTAGAATTTGGATAATTTTATTTTTGACCTTTTGTTTTATAAATAACCAAACCTTCACTGAAAAATGATGTTGTTGACACGTCAAGGCTTATAACTAGTCTAACATTTCTGGACTGTGAAGAATAGCATTATGTGGGTCGGAGGCTCAAAAGCAGAAATATCTACTTTCTTTGGCTGAATTTAAGACTGTCGCCTGCTGGGTAAGATGCTCTTTTATGATATTCGTATCTAATATCTTTTTATGCTAATGTCAAGATACTCAGATCTGTTTATCTGCATGTTAAAGGGTTTGACTGAGCCTGACTATGGAAGTGATGCAAGTGCCTTGAGAGCGACAGCAACAAAGGTCAAGGATTTCAACCTTCTCATTTGCTTCTTTATTTCTGTTAAATGGTATTATCATGCTCTTTTGGTTTTTGGGTGTCATGGCTCCGATCATGCTATATCATGTATTCTTGTGTTGTTGGGATCGTCAGGTGGAAGGAGGTTGGGTACTTGAAGGCCAAAAGGGATGGATAGGAAATAGTACATTTGCCGATGTCTTGATTATTTTTGCTAGGAATACAACAACAAATCAGATTAATGGGTATGTAAAAACATAAACATGCGAACAACCTCTCAATATGTGTTCGGAACTTGTTTGTCAAGCTTCAAAGTTATGCAGAATTTACGATTATTTCTTTCTGATTATGCTTCTCCTTGACTCCAAATTGCTTTGGTGTTTAGATGCCTAGATGCATCCAAAATTTAGCATGATGGTTTATCGTAGCAGCACTCTCATGTTGAATGCTTTTTTTCTCCTTCTATTTCAGATTTATAGTAAAGAAGAATGCCCCTGGACTGACAGCTACAAAAATAGAAAATAAAATTGGTTTACGCATTGTTCAAAATGGAGATATTCTCTTAAATAAAGTATTTGTTCCAGATGAGGAAAGGCTACCTGGTGTTAATTCTTTTTAGGATACTAACAAGGTAAGCTGCAGAGCTGCATTATTGCAATTTGTTTAATCTTCTCCCTTTAGAGTAATTTAGACATAAATTCTACTTCTTATTCGAGCTTATGTTTAATAAACAAGACATGTTTAAGCTTGACTAGAGATGCATATTGGTCTTTGTAATAGCTCTTTATTCCCCTTTTGAGAGATAAGGCTTGATACTGTGATGACGTTATCCCAAAGTTATAACGACATTATCCCAAAGTTATAACTCTGAATCTTCTTTCTACGGAGCATGGAGCAAAGTTTTTCATTATGTTGCCCTAATATAAAACAGATGTGCTATGGTCTCTCATTTCTCACACATGTGAGAGTGACACGTATAATGTTGTCTTCATGAGTATTTATTGATTTGATGTTGCTTTAAACTACTGAATACAGGTTCTTGCTGTTTCGCGTGTCATGGTCGCCTGGCAACCTATTGGTTTATGTATGGGGGTCTATGATATATGTCACAGGTATAAAAACATGCCTAAGCAGCGCTCTCTCTCTCTCTCTCTCATCTTCCATTTACCATAATTCAAGTTCCTCTGTATTAAGTCTAAATTATAAGGATTTGAAAGGTATCTGAAGGAGAGGAAACAATTTGGAGCCCCTCTTGCAGCTTTCCAGATCAACCAAGAGAAACTTGTCCGTATGCTTGGTAATGTTCAAGCTATGGTTCTTATAGGTTGGCGCCTCTGCAAGCTGTATGAGGCGGGTAAAATGACTCCTGGTCATGCTCGCATGGGGAAGGTAGAAAAAAATGACATCCTGATGCATTTAGTTATCCTATTGCTTATACATTCAAAATACTAAATGGGTGCAATTTTCAAGCTAGGACTTGAAGGCAATGATAGGATTGATTTTAAATTTGCTGTGTCTTATTGACTTGTATACCTATTCCTCTGTCCTACCGTTGTCGGTAAAGGGTTAGGTAACATTTGCTATCGACTCCTTTAGTGTAGGAACCTAGCAGACTCCCATGAGTTTCGAAGACATTTTTAATCAACAACTGTCGTCCATGAGATAAAAAGTTGCTCTTAAGTGCTTGGAGTTGGTCTAATTGGCCTCCAAGTGGGAGAAACGTTTGACTAGAAGTGTCTAAGCAAGTTTCGTTCTCTTGATCATCTGGTAACCTTTCCTTAAGCGATTAAAATTTGATCTAATTGGACTCCAAGCAGGAGAAAAGTACAAGTAGAAGTTTGGTCGAGTCTCATTGTGTTGACCATACATTCTAAACATCATACCTTTCTTAGTTCTGCCGTGTCTCGTTCTGTTGACCATACATTCCAAAAATCATACCTTTTAGTAATATTTTTGGTGTCTAATCGAAACTTATAAAGTGTCATTTTTCTCTGTAACTAAAGCAAATTACATAATCATTTCCTATTCATTGCGTTCCAAATTTAAATTTACTGTGTCCCAAGTTCAAAACTTTCCTTTATAAAAACATTTTCATCATCCAAGCTCCATTGCAAAATGCAATCATATTAAATATAACATAATGCACATCTCAAAATTACCATTACCATCCATAATCAAAATTATTAGCCAAAAATTTCACTGCCTGCCCCGAGCTCAGCAAATCCACCAGCTTCGTCGCCATTGTCGTCCTCAGCAAGTTGGCATTCTCCACCACGGTCTCCAATGCCGACTTAAGCGACTTGATCACCGCGTCGTCCGCCACGATCTCCCCGTGGCCGGCCCTCCCGTACCGCCTCACCGCATCCATGAACGGCGGTGCCGCCACGCTCTCGTGAATCTTGGCGAGCTTGTCGTTGAGCGCGCGCTCCTCGACCCGGGTCGCCTCCCTCAGCCGGGCCATCCTGACCTGCAGCTGGTCGCTCAAATCGGACACCGACTCGGTCACGAGCCGGAATACGATACTCGGTTTGTACCCGGCGATCCAAAGCAGGCTCCTTTCGTAGGAAGTATACCACGTCGGCGAGAAAACCAGTAAAACATCTCGCTGTCCAAGTTGCAATTTCTCGTCGTAATACTGCTGGTAATGGAAGAGAACCCGAGACACCAAATCTCGGAGGTCTTCATCTCGGGCCTCGTCGATTGTCTGCTGGGCCGATAAGAGCTCATCGAGGAAGTGTCCTTGCTGGACCAGCCAGCCCTCGTAGAATGCCTCGAATGTGTTTGACGCATTGCCGCTTTGAGAACCGTTTGTCATAACCAAAACAAAAACAGCAAAGCTTTCTGGGGTTTTAATGGCGACGAAAAACAGAGAGATGGGTGGGATTAAATAGGAGGTGGGATTCGAAATGTGGGGGATTTCTTTTGGGATTTTGGTTTTTGATTTGCTTTGTGGGCAAGTAATGCTAATGAGTGAGGATACTTCGAGAGCAAGCTTCATGCATTTTGTTTTTTTTCAGAGAGAGAGAAGGGAAAACAGAGGAGGTGAGGCTCAGACGGAGACGCGTGTGCAGTTGGACGCCATTAAAGAGAGAGAGAGAGAGGTGGATGTATATAACTCAACAAGTCTCAATTCTTTTATGCATGAAGTGGGAAATCCAATGAGGTTTGAAATTGTGCGGCGACCGACAATAAAACTATTTGTTAATTATTTATTCTCGTTCGTAAATTTGTGTGCTTCTGTTTGTTGTACACGTCAGAATGATTCGTTGAAATATACATTTAACAACTCTAATGTACTAAAAACGTATTATACACATACGTACATATTGAAATATATGTTTTCCAATAATCTCGCTCACGCAAATGATCTATGTTCTTAAGAAGAGATGTGAATAATATTTTTGTAAATTCACACTTATATGACTCTTCACATTCCATAGAGCTTGATCAAAATCTGAATGGCTCGATCATCTAACAAAGGTGTTCATTTTGTAGACCATAAGTTTTGCATCGCATAGTAATGGGGTCCTTTCTTTTGACTACCCTAATCTCGGGGGAAGGGATCGGACTTGAGAGCAAAGGGTAGGACACACTCTGTAGCCAAAATCATTAAGCGGGGCGTACTCAATTGAGATTTTGAAAGATTTCTAAGAGTATAGCGTCGACTTACTAAGCAATCTTTAGCATGGAGTCCTCTTCAGTAGAAGATAAAAAGGAAATGCCAAGTTCATCTACTGAATCTTAAATCAGATATGAAATTGGATAAACAAAGCTCCAAGAACACCGAGGAGTTCAAACATCCATAGATGCATGCCACATACAAAGATTACGAGTGAGAATTATGGAAGTCATTAATTCCTTAACTAGACTAGCCACGGAATGAGAGTAGGTTCGAAACGTATCGAACGAGAAAGTACAACAGTCAAACATACAAGCAGCAACAAGCAAGTTTCCTAAGAAAATTACCTGATTAGAATATTGGCTAAGTCTCGATGACGAACAAAACAAAATGATTTCCAGAAGCTAAGCGAAACATGATCTGTTTTTGCAACTATGCAAAAAAATAATAAAAGTGGTTTACTTTTGTCACACCAATTCATCAATGCAAAGCAGTTCATTGCCCCATAACTCCAATACCAAAAAAACCTAAAAAATCCAAATTTTTTAATTTCTAATTACTCTGTCAACTTCTGGGTGCTTCCGATGTTTGCCTAATTCCCATCTCAGAAAACAAATTGTGGGAATTACACATGCTGTGTAAATTGATGAAACAACTAATAAATTGAACAAAACAGGAACCCTAAAACAAGTAATCAATGCGCATTCGGCTAGAAATTTGAATTTTAGATGGAAATAATCAAAATACAGCAGTAGTTTTCTACATATGCGAAAAGAGCAAAGCTTACTGAAGATAGCTGGAGAGGACTCGGATGAAGGGATGCTACTGTAACAGGGGATCGGAGAGATTGGGAGAGGTTTTGACTCACGATAAAAACGAATTTCAACCACATTATCGTTAAATACTTGATCCACTTCTATATTGATAATATTATTTGTTTAAAAAAATTCATATAACAAAATTTGTTTTTCTTATTTACCAATTTTATGTTGTAAAGGGGGACGACCTGTTATAATAAAATAAATTTATCTGCGGAAAACATATTTTGAGGCATGCTATCTTATTTATTTGCCTATTAAATCAACTCGATCAAATGTTTTAGAAAGAACACGACACAATATAGAAATTAATGTAAGCGATATCAAGGCTAGAGAGAAGAAAAAAAAAAGTGAGAATTATCTTTATATTCCTATTATTTGACATAATGAAAGCCTAAAAACTAAATATGCAGTATCATTTCCAGTTAAATCTTGACTATTCTTATCTATCTCCTTGAGTGTTTGGACTTTGTTTTAGGAGTGTGCAAAACTTGGATAAACAATAGGCATAACGTCGGGCTTAACTGTATCCACAAGGCTTATTTGCATATCCCTTTTGCACATTGTATGTCGGGGCAAATAAATTATGAATGGCAACATATTTATACGTGCCTTAAAACAATCTTTCATCCTTCGTCACAACCATAACCCACATGCTATCAAAACAAAAAAAAAATCCAACAAAACTTGTGTAGCACATGCAACCATCTGGGAAGAAATATGAGACTAAAATGTTATAAACTGCTTCAGCATTGAGTTTATTCTAAACAGGATAGACATAACCAAGACAATTACAAATAGCTCCACACAAATAAGAATTTGAAAGCTTCAAGTCATACAAATGAAAACTTCGTCCCTATAAAACAACCGCTAACATAAAAGAGGCAAGGTTCAAAACGATGGTAGGAAAGGTACAGAAAAATAAGAAAAGAAAAACCACAAGCAGATATCTTTGCCATTCTTTAGCCTTCTTGAACTTTGAGGTACGAGTCTCTAATTGCACTCATTTTTCCAACAACCATATTCAGAAGCATCCGCTTCCTTGGTGATACTACACAGCAGGAAAGTCCTATCTGCATCACAGCAAACAAGCATTCCTCTACCTTTTTTGCTTTCACTATTCCGCGATTGTTACGTCTGGGCAGCGTAGTCCTTTCGTATCTGTCATCGTTAACACTACCATCAGCTTCAAAGTCGAGGAGCAATGAAGGGTCAACAACGTCCATGACATGGTCAGGCAAAGCCATGGCTACGAATTTGTAAATGCTTAAACCTTCGATGAACATGTCATCAGTAGGTGTTTTGCCTGTGAACATTTCTAGCAAAAGTATCCCGTAGCTGTAAACATTTCCCTGTATGGAAACTTGGCCTCCCATGACGTACTCTGCCATGACATACATATAGACAATAAGATGTCACATGCAATTGACTATTAAAATTGATATCTTATTTCAAATTAATGTTACTTGTTTCCAGGAAAAAGAGTCAATAGTATATCTTTAATAAATAGAATTTAATTAATTGGTTTTTAGTAGTAAGTTAATAATTAAGAACCGAAAATATAAATTAGAATGATGGAAACTCATACCTGGAGGAATGTAACCTACAGAACCCTTGAGTTGCAATGACATTGTTTGACTGAAACAAGGATCATTTGATGCTTACAAGAGGAACCTTGCTAAACCAAAGTCCCCAACATGGGCTACCATGTCTTCATCAAGAAGTACATTGCTCGGCTTTAGATCACAATGAACAATGGACGTTTCACAATGGTTATGGAGATAATCTAATGCAAAAGCAACATCAATGGCTATGTTCAATCTTAGCATAAAATTCAATCTCTTACTTGGAGATTGCTCCTCATCTCTAGGATGCAACCACGAGTCAAGACTTCCATTTGGCATGAACTTGAAGACTAGACTTTTGAAGTCTCTACCATGATTATCAATGCTCGAGCATGCAGTTATGATCTTGACAAGATTTCGGTGCCTGACACTTCTTAAAGCTTTGCATTCATCATTGAAACTCTTAGACGCTCCTTGTTGTTGAAGGTTTAATACCTTAACAGCAACTACCGTTCCATCGCTAGGAATTACCCCTTTATAAATAGAAGCAAAACTTCCGGAACCAATCAAATTATCCACAGAGAAACCGTTAGTCGATTCAACAAGTTGTGAGAAGGAAACACCTAATTTCCAATCCTTATAAGAATGTGAAGTTACAAGTCCATCTCTTGACTTTTTCAGCATTGAACGAGCACCGAAGAAGCATGATAGAGCGATTATGAATGCAAGTGCACAAGATATAGGGATGACTACTTTTGGGGAAAGTAGTCCTCGAGATGTATGGTGTTTGTTTTTGGGCCATGCTGTTGGAAATGTGCCCTAAAACCAATCATATGATGATACTTTACGGACATTTCACAATGTTAAACTAATGTAGTTTAAATGTAAAGGGCAAAGATTATTGTTTGAGCCGTCTTATATAAATGTTATATGCTTAAACGATAAGTCCAAGGAATATGTGATTGGAAGAATGCGATCTAAAAGAAGTTAGATTCATGAGACCATTCTTTCGTTGACACATCCTAAACGTTCCTGATCATAGGATTGTCAATTGGGCATTGACAGTCCGTTAAGATCAGTACGTGCTATGTCTTCTCTCAGGGAGAGTGACTAGTCTCGAGTCATTGGTGTGAGTGACATCAAGACAAGTACGTAGGTGCTCAATAGAGAATGAGTTCACTGAACACGATCAATGAAGAGTTCTCATATTCATGTCACATGAGAACTCATGGTTGGGATAATGCAAATTAGTCTTTTGACCTGAGGCATCACAGTTGTCTTGTGGTTAGGTCCTTAATCTTTGATTATGTCAAAGTCACTCCATCAGGAGGGTGTCCACGGCATCGTTGGGGTTAAGCCACTTAGCCATGGAGGCAAGTGAATGCGCAACAAGGGATCTCTAACCTTCAAACTGTTTGAGGGAGAATACTCTATGATATGATTAAGAATCTTTGGCCAAAGTATGAATGAGATTTAGGAATGTGTTCCAAATCACATTCAAGGTAATCATATAAGCACAAGACTCACATTGGATAGTAGACATGAATAAACTATCAAACCAAACAATGTGGTCAAGAGTATTGTATTAGAGAAAGACCGTATTGCATTTGTAATCCTAAAACTGAATAGGTCCTCCACCTCTTCTGATTAGCTTGGGTAACCATGACATGCTGCTAGGCGTCAACCATGGTTTGTGGAAGCCCTAAAAGTGTATTATCACTAACGGGAGAATTGAAAGTAAGTTCCAATTCACAATCGATTTGAAAGAGTTTGAATCGCCCACTGCCTCGCTAAAAGGAACCTAATGGATCGTACACCGTGTAAGGTAGAGATTGAAGATTCAACGGAGATGAGTAAGAATAATTAAATGGTTTAATTATTTATGGAAAGGATTAATTAATATGATTATTAATCAAACGAATAAGTTCGTTAAAAGACCTCGGGATAGTTTTGGACCTTAAGGCCCAATGGGCTTCGAACGTCAAGTCCATTGACTTAAGTTGTGTGACAACTTAATGAATAATGATTCAAAAAGGCCCAAATAGCCCAATAAATCCCATGTTAAAGAAGGAGTGGTTTTGGACTTATTTACAAGTTTGCCACTCAAATGAATTAAGGAATAAGTATGACTTTATAGCCAAAATTCATTAAGGGTTGTTTTTGGGGAAAGGAAGAGAACACAAGCTCTCCTTTCTCTCTAAAATTTCAGCCACCTTGGAGGGATCATCTAGCAATCAAACTCCTCCAAGGTCACTCATTTCTTCTACAATATGCCTTGGTGTGGAGACTTAGAGGTTTTCAATTTTGGGAACTTGGAGAAACCTTTTCATCCATCCAAATCCATGGATCTAAGATGCAAGGAATGAAGGCCCTCTCTTTGGGTGATTAGCCTTTGCTTATGCAAAGAGGAATCTACAAAGGTATTGATTTCTCAACTCACTTTGTTTTGAGTTGAGTCTTGGTTCACCTATCTACTAGGCTTTGAAGTTCATGGGTTAAGTTTTGTTTTTGAGTGCATATAAACATGATTCCGTCTTTTAATTGTTAATTGCATGTTGTTGATGTTGCTCAAATGAACTTGTTTTTCACAAATCTTCCTTCAAGTGGTATCAAGAGCCTAAGTCTAGTAGTTGGTGAATCCTTTTAGGTTTTGTAATTCATAGTTTGTGATTTGAATGTTGTAATTGTTACAAGCTTTATTCTTGCTTCTTTGAATGTAAATTTTGTTAGAAAATTTGCCATCTCAAATGTTGTAGATGTAGTTCATATGAGCATGAATTTTGGAGCTAAAATTTTGGTGCCATGTTTTTGGGGAAATTCGGCCAAATCCAAAGGGTGGATTTTTGGGTTCTTGTTTGACTTGTTAAAAGTGTTTTAAAGTGACTTATGGAACCCCTATATACCCTGGTATGGTTGTATGTTATTTCCCTTAAGTTTGAGTGGTTTTGGGATGTTTTTGGGTGAAGAATGTTCATGGAGCTCTTATGGGTTTTTCATGAATGTTCTTCATTGTTCTTGATATGTTCTTGCCAAGAACAAAAGGTTTGGTGTTTTGATTCAAAGTTTTGATTTATTTCATAAAGTTTTGTTTTGAAATATTTCTTATGTTTAAATATATTAGATATTTATTTTGAAAAATTAAAGAAATTTTAGTGGGTAGGTGTGTAATGATTTATTCCATTTCACACACCCCACTTACAAAACTTTGAAATTTTTTTATATACTTTGCTTCAATGGCCGGCCACCCTACTCAATTAGGGTCCTTGTGGGGCTTTTATGCAATTACATAAAGTTTTGATACTTTTGTGTATTTGTACTTTGACCCAAAAGTTTACGTTTTTACGTAAAGGTCCAAAATCACTAAAAGGACAAATTGTTTTGCTCCTTTAATGAAGTTTTAGCTTTTGTGGAAATTTTTGGGTTCTAGTTGTAATTACATGAAGTAGTGGACTTTTATGTTTTTACAAAGTGACCCCAAAAGTTTAAGTTTTTGCAAAATGGCCCAAATTAGGTAGAGAACAAAATTGTTTTGTCTCTTTAAATGAGAATTGGATTTTCATTTCATTTAGCTCCATTTAAATCAATTCTATGGATACAAAAACCAAATGAAAATGTTGCATTCAAGTTTAATTAGTTAAAGCGTTAATTAATTAAAGAAAGGGTGATTATGAACCTAAGCCTACTATAATTGAGCTATGTGAAAGGCCGTTTCAAATTTGTTTGAACCATGGGAATGTGTAGATTAAATTTTGGTTGTAATTTGATATGATCAATTGTTGTAAAAGAGCATAAGCTCTTCTTTACTTTAAAGTAATTTGATTTGATCAATTGTTGTAAAAGAGCATAAGCTCTTATTTACTTTGAAGTACTCCTTTCTTGTTTTATTCGATATGCATGAAATTGGAGTAGTTGGGTCCAACGCCCAATAAGACAACACGCCTTAATATGATTAAACACGTAACTAAAATCAATCACCATCCCTAGACCGAGATTCAACACTAGGCTCGTGTTGAATCGAATCAAAGGTTCATAGTCATCCTAAGGCCCTAAGGCAACTATATAGTCCATCAATGAATGCAAACCTTATGTTAGTAGTATCATATACTCTTGCTTTAAAAACCGTTTTAAAAGCTTAGTGGGAGTATTATATACAACTAAATCAATCAAATGGACCAATAGTTGTAATAGGATCAAAATTGTTTTTAATTAGATTAAAATGAATATTTATGTGATGAGACCTAAAACCCTCAACCAAACCATTATTAAGTTGATAAGCGAGAGATGCTTTGAATATCTCTTCGTGGCCTTCCACCGTGGTAGGCTCCAATCGTTTGTGACTTGTACACCGGCTTCACCCTATCATGGGGGAGTACAAAGTGCATGCTTACACTCAGGAGGAGTCTATACGCATATGATGAGGTGAGTGTAGGCAACGAGGATGGCCAATATCATATCATTGTGAGGCTATTCTTGAACCCCTTCATGAACTAAGCATGGTGGGAACAACTTAACTAAGTGCAATGGCGCCGATATCATATCATTGTGAGGCAACATTCTCTAGAGGCCAAATAAGATGGGTACTTGCAAGAGATGCAAATGAGTAAGCGTACTCTCTCATTATTATTAATGCTAGCCAATATCGTATCATCGTGAGGTGGGCTTGGTAATAGTGAGCCTCCCATACCCTACTAAGAGTTTCCTCCAAAACTCTCGAATTCCGATGAGGGATATGGAATTTGCCAAAAATAGTGGGTGGTGCTATTTGATTTAAAGACCCGAATCAAATGGCTTAAAATCAATCAATTTATATTCGTTATGTATTTGTTTACCAATATATTTGCAAACGCTATCCAAAACTTGACAAAGAAAAGCCGAATGCTTTAATTTCCGGACTTAGTTCTACAATCCCATAGATTGTCTTTAATGGCTTGTAGATGTAACTAAGTAGTCTCATCCTCACAATCTTCCTATTGATAATGTATCATTGGAAGAATATGTTAGATAAGTCTAACATGAGAAGGACAACACTTTTAATGTCATAATTCTTCAAATACAAATTGTTGTATGAAGAAATGAGAGTTGCCTTGAACAACTCTTGAAAGTTTGTAATTATGTTTAGAACATAATGGTTGGTTGACAAAAATAGTCCATCAACATGGACTTATAATGATTTTGAATCATTGAGTGTTGAAGTGTTAAACCACTTAACGAGACGGAAACTAGGCAAGGACTTCACCTTTGTGTCCCTATCCTAATGGTTCACTAAGTTTATTGTAAACTATATAGTGAACAATAACCGCACGCTCTCCAAATCGTTTGATGTGTATAACACATTTGAAATAAGTTTCAAGAGAGGTAGTGGGAGTTTAGGGACCATGACTATTGTAGTCAAAGGAGAAGTCAAATGAAGAAAGCAAAAATAACTCCAAGGGAACAAACTTTCTTTAAGAAAGGATGGACATAGGAAGGGGTATTTGCAAGAAATGTCTTGCAAGTGTCAAGAACACACCTTTCGAAGGTGTTGTAATATGTTCTTGAAATAGTTCAAAACAGTTGGTTCTTCTACTTGAATGCTTGATTCCGTATTAGTAACTATGTTTTACAATTGTTGTAAAAGTGTGCTAATAAAAAGTAGAAGATTAATGAGAGAAGAGAAAGTACTTCACATTCGGAAAGTGAATAAAATATAGATCTCTGCGAAAGCGGATTGTACTTACTTCCTCATATGAACTACCAAAGAAATTGGAAAATACTAAAGATTGTCTTTACATTCCAATTTTAAGGAACTTAAATCCGTCACTATAGTAGAGATGGATAAATGTTTTGTTTGACAAAACAATGTTCTTTGTTAATCAATAATTAGATTATTGTAATTTAATTGGTTGTCTCTATAGTAGAGATGATGTGGTAGTTTAACTGTTTAGAATACGATGATGCTTAAAACCCAAAAGGTTGCAAGGTAGTGACTAATCCCAACTGAGTTGTGATACCTCTAAAACATAAGTTACGAGTTGGTCATAGATGGATGCTTTGGATCGTTAGATCCGGATCCAATACCTTCTTGTTAAAATTGTATAGAGGCGAAATGTTCGAATCTTTATTCTTTTGGAAAGAAGAAAGAATCACAAAGTTGTTGAGGTTAATTCACTTAGATGTTAGTGGCACTTGTCCACAACATAATACTACTCATGTTGTATGACATTCACCGAAGATCACTCTCGGTTGGACTATAGTTTATTCTGAATAAACACAAGTCCGAATACTTTGCAAAAGGTTTCAAAGAATTCAAGAAATGTAAGTAGATGAGTAAGACGTCTAAAGTATTTACCTCCTTAGATTTGATCCAAGGAAAAAGTAACACTTTAGATTAATTTCCTTGAAAAATATCAAGGAAAGTAGCATCGTAAGATAATGAATTTCTCCATTAGGAGAAGAATGAACATGAATAAGATTTAGTTCGTTGGACATTATCAATTACCCATATATATATGATATATACTTCTTAGATTAGTTCCTATACAACTAAATGGTGATTTAATGTTTGGACATAATATGGGTTTCCGAAACCATTATTAAGATAGTCTTGATAATATATGTCTAAAACTATAAATCACAAGACAGGTTAGTTGTAGAGATCCATCCATCATGGATCTTAGCAAGCTAGAGGGAGCTATAAGCGTCTTATGAGAAAAGATCAATTGTTTGATTTCTCATAAAGATGTAAATGAATCTTTTGTTTACTAGGTTTACAAAAGATTAGTGGGAGTTAATCGTATTCCTAAAATTAAATATATATATATATATATATGATATATTAATTTTTGGAAATGAAAAGAGTACTTCTTCGTTAAAGTTATTCTATAACGATAGAATGTATATGGGAGATATAGTCTATATAATGGAATGGAAATCTATAATGATATATTTCAAGATATAATTGGATTATATCAATCCCTAAAATAGACAAGAGATGCTAGGAAGTTTCTCATTTGATGATAAACTTCAATTAGAATGACAATTTTAGTGAGACTAGGAAGTTGTTCTTCTCAAAGGGAATGTACCCTTTGACTCCCAAAGAAATAATGCGTAAATAGAATCCTTTATGCATAAGCAGAAAGGTGATTTATGTATTTCATATTGTATGAAAAACATTGATATAAGATGTACCTAGAAAGGTACAAGACAATATCAGTGCAAGCCCAGGATCAGAACCATGGCAACTGTCAAGTGAGTCCTTAAGTATTTGAGAAATACTAAAGGATATATTACTCAATAATTGAGAAAGAATTAGAGTAACGTAATGGAAGCGTAAATGTATTAGATTATGAATCTAATCCATCATTGGATATTTCTTCATTATGAATGAAGAGATAAACAGATATCTCTTTATTATGACTAAAAAGATATTTGGATGGAAACATTAAAGTAATGACTTTAGTGTGTTCCATTATGAATGCAAAATATATTGCCATATAGAAGTTTACAACAATGTTGTTTGGATGGGAAAGTTCATTTATGAACTATCTATTCGGTTCCAACCAGAAAGTGTATGACACTAATGGGGCGATAGCTCAAGCCAGGGAATCAAGGTCTCATCAAGGTCCGAACTCAAATGAGAGACTGAACCACATGATTAGGAATCATGAATAATGGTGACGTCGTTATTCTCAAGGTTGCTTCTATGGATAACATATAGATATCCATCTTGTTTAAGCCTACTACTCAGCCATTTATGAAATGAATTACAGAAGAGGTATCATCACTGATAACCAAGCTGATTGGCTCTAGTGCAAGTGGGAGATTGTTGGAAATGTGCCCTAAAACCAATCATATGATGATACTTTACGGACATTTCACAATGTTAAACTAATGTAGTTTAAATGTAAAGGGCAAAGATTATTGTTTGAGCCGTCTTATATAAATGTTATATGCTTAAACGATAAGTCCAAGGAATATGTGATTGGAAGAATGCGATCTAAAAGAAGTTAGATTCATGAGACCATTCTTTCGTTGACACATCCTAAACGTTCCTGATCATAGGATTGTCAATTGGGCATTGACAGTCCGTTAAGATCAGTACGTGCTATGTCTTCTCTCAGGGAGAGTGACTAGTCTCGAGTCATTGGTGTGTGTGACATCAAGACAAGTACGTAGGTGCTCAATAGAGAATGAGTTCACTGAACACGATCAATGAAGAGTTCTCATATTCATGTCACATGAGAACTCATGGTTGGGATAATGCAAATTAGTCTTTTGACCTGAGGCATCACAGTTGTCTTGTGGTTAGGTCCTTAATCTTTGATTATGTCAAAGTCACTCCATCAGGAGGGTGTCCACGGCATCGTTGGGGTTAAGCCACTTAGCCATGGAGGCAAGTGAATGCGCAACAAGGGATCTCTAACCTTCAAACTGTTTGAGGGAGAATACTCTATGATATGATTAAGAATCTTTGGCCAAAGTATGAATGAGATTTAGGAATGTGTTCCAAATCACATTCAAGGTAATCATATAAGCACAAGACTCACATTGGATAGTAGACATGAATAAACTATCAAACCAAACAATGTGGTCAAGAGTATTGTATTAGAGAAAGACCGTATTGCATTTGTAATCCTAAAACTGAATAGGTTCTCCACCTCTTCTGATTAGCTTGGGTAACCATGACATGCTGCTAGGCGTCAACCATGGTTTGTGGAAGCCCTAAAAGTGTATTATCACTAACGGGAGAATTGAAAGTAAGTTCCAATTCACAATCGATTTGAAAGAGTTTGAATCGCCCACTGCCTCGCTAAAAGGAACCTAATGGATCGTACACCGTGTAAGGTAGAGATTGAAGATTCAACGGAGATGAGTAAGAATAATTAAATGGTTTAATTATTTATGGCAAGGATTAATTAATATGATTAGTAATCAAACGAATAAGTTCGTTAAAAGACCTCGGGATAGTTTTGGACCTTAAGGCCCAATGGGCTTCGAACGTCAAGTCCATTGACTTAAGTTGTGTGACAACTTAATGAATAATGATTCAAAAATGCCCAAATAGCCCAATAAATCCCATGTTAAAGAAGGAGTGGTTTTGGACTTATTTACAAGTTTGCCACTCAAATGAATTAAGGAATAAGTATGACTTTATAGCCAAAATTCATTAAGGGTTGTTTTTGGGGAAAGGAAGAGAACACAAGCTCTCCTTTCTCTCTAAAATTTCAGCCACCTTGGAGGGATCATCTAGCAATCAAACTCCTCCAAGGTCACTCATTTCTTCTACAATATGCCTTGGTGTGGAGACTTAGAGGTTTTCAATTTTGGGAACTTGGAGAAACCTTTTCATCCATCCAAATCCATGGATCTAAGATGCAAGGAATGAAGGCCCTCTCTTTGGGTGATTAGCCTTTGCTTATGCAAAGAGGAATCTACAAATGTATTGATTTCTCAACTCACTTTGTTTTGAGTTGAGTCTTTGTTCACCTATCTACTAGGCTTTGAAGTTCATGGGTTAAGTTTTGTTTTTGAGTGCATATAAACATGATTCCGCCTTTTAATTGTTAATTGCATGTTGTTGATGTTGCTCAAATGAACTTGTTTTTCACAAATCTTCCTTCACATGCAGGTAGATGTAATTGTGGGATGCCACCACAGAGCCTATGATTTCCAAGAATCGAGACACCACTAACATTTGAAAAAATTCCTTCTTTAGGCAACTCGCCTTCAAAATCATTATAAGAAAGATTGAGATACTTAAGTGCTCCAAGCTTGCCTAAGAATTCAGGAATATGCCCCGATAAGTTATTGCTTGAAATGTCAAATTCTTCCAAGCCCTTTAAATCTTTAAGAGACTGAGGAAGTGTTCCTTCAAATTTGTTGTCGTCCAAGTACAAGCCCCCCAAACTAGCACACCTGCCGATGATGTTGGGGATTTCACCTGATAACTTGTTTTTTGATACATTTAGCAGTGTGAGATGCACCAGATCACCCACATTACTTGGCAGTGAACCAGTCAAATAATTTTCAGACAGGTCCAAACCAATTGAAAGGGTTGAAAGCTCCATAAGCTTTTAAGGAATGCTGCCCGTTAGATTGTTAGTATAAAGTGTAAGTAGTAGCAGGTTTGGACAGTCTCCGAGATTTGGAGGTATACTTCCCTCAAAATTGTTTCTATGCATGCAGAGCTCTATCAATGAAGTCATATTACCCAGGGAAGATGGAATTGGCCCAGAAAATTTGTTATCATACAAATACAGTTTCCCTATCTTCTCGAGCTTCCCAATTTCTTCAGGGACAACACCCGCCAAATAGTTTCGAGCCATCTCTAGAGCAATGAGGTTTATCAGATTTCCGATGCCGTTTGGGAAGCTTCCATGTAAAATATTTCCCCCTAGAGTAAGAATTTGTAGTTGGGTCGAAAGGTTGGCTATGGATCTTGGGATTTCTCCTCCAAAACAATTATAGCTAAGACCCAGATATTGAAGACTAGTACAATTAGTCAAGAAATTGAGAAAACTCAAATCACCAAGTTTTCCATTTCCCAGTCGATTGACTGCAAAGTTCTTCCACAAATAGCTCCACACAAATAAGAATTTGAAAGCTTCAAGTCATACAAATGAAAACTTTGTTTGTTTAAAACAACAGTTGACATAAAAGAGGCAAGGTTCAAAGCGACGGCAGGAAAAGTAAAGAAAAACAAGAAAAGAAAAACCACAAGCAGCATATCTTTGTCCTTTTTTAGCCTTCTTGAACTTTGAGGTACGAGTCTCTAATTGCACTCATTTTTCCGACAACCATATTCAAAAGCATACGCTCTCTTGGTGATACTGCACAGCAGGACAGTCCTATCTGCATCACAGCAAACAAGCATTCCTCTACCTTTTTTGCTTTCACCACTCTACGATTGTTACGTCTGGGCAGCGCAGTCCTTTCATATCTGTCATCGTTAACACTACCATCAGCTTCGAGGTTGAGGAGCAATGAAGGGTCAACAACGTCCATGACATGGTCAGGCAAAGCCATGGCTGCAAATTTGTAAATGCTTAGACCTTCAATGAACATGTCATCAGTAGGTGTTTTTCCTGTGAACATTTCTAGCAAGAGTATCCCGTAGCTATAAACATCTCCCAGTATGGAAACTTGGCCTCCCATGCCGTACTCTGCAGTGACATACATATAGACAATAAGATGTCACATGCAATTGACTATTAAAATTGATATCTTATTTCAGATTAATGTTACTTGTTTCCAGGAAAAAGAGTCAATAGTATATCTTTAATAAATAGGATTTAATTAGTTGGTTTTTAGTAATAAGTTAATAAGAATTGAAAAATGAAATTAGAATGATGGAATCTCATACCTGGAGGAATGTAACCTACAGAACCCTTTAGTTGCGATGACATTGTTTGACTGAGGGAATGATCAGTTGATGCTTCCAAGAGGAACCTTGCTAAACCAAAGTCCCCAACATGGGCTACCATGTCTTCATCAAGAAGTACATTGCTCGGCTTTAGATCACAATGAACAATGGACGTTTCACAATGGTTGTGGAGATAATCTAACACAGAAGCAACATCAATGGCTATGTTCAATCTTTGCATAAAATTCAATCTCTTACTTGGAGATTGCTCCTCATCTCTAGGATGCAACCACGAGTCAAGACTTCCATTTGGCATGAACTCGAAGACTAGACTTTTGAAGTCTCTACCATGATTATCAATGCTTGAGCATGCAGTTATGATCTTGACAAGATTTCGGTGCCTGACACTTCTTAAAGCTTTGCATTCATCATTGAAACTCTTGGACGCTCCTTGTTGTTGAAGGTTTAATACCTTAACAGCAACTACCGTTCCATCGCTAGGAATTACCCCTTTAAAAACAGAACCAAAACTTCCCGAACCGATCAAATTATCCACAGAGAAACCGTTAGTCGATTCAACAAGCTGTGAGTAGGAAACACCTAATTTCCAATCCTTATAAGAACGTGAAGTTACAAGTCCATCTCTTGACTTTTTCAGCATTGAACGAGCACCAAAGAAGCATGATAGAGCAATTATGAATGCAAGTGCACAAGATATAGGGATGACTACTTTTGGGGAAAGTAGTCCTCGAGATGAATGGTGTTTATTTTTGGGGCATGTAGGTTGATGTAATTCTGGGATACCACCACAGAGCCTATGATTTCCAAGAACTGAGACACCGTTGACATTTGAAAAAATTCCTTCTTTGGGCAACTCACCTTCAAAATCATTATGCGAAAGATTGAGATACTGAAGTGCTCCAAGCTTGCCTATGAATTCAAGAATCTGCCCGGATAAGTTATTGCTTGAAATGTCAAGTTCTTCCAAGCCCTTTAAATCTTTAAGAGACTGAGGAATTGTTCCTTCAAATTTGTTGTCGTCCAAGTACAAGCCCCCCAAACTGTTACAACGGCCGATGGTGCTAGGGATTTCCCCTGATAACTTGTTGTTTGATATATTTAGCACTGTGAGATGCACCAAATCACCCACTTCACTTGGCAATGAACCAGTCAAATAATTTCCAGACAGGTCTAAACGACCTGAAAGGGTTGAAAGCTCCATAAGCTTTTTAGGTATGATGCCCGTTAGATTGTTATTATTAAGTAAAAGTTTTAACAGTTTTTGGCAGTTTCCAAGACTTGGAGGTATACTTCCCTCAAAACTGTTTCCGTCCACGTAGAGCTCTATCAATGAAGTCATATTACCCAGGGAAGATGGAATTGGCCCGGAAAATTTGTTCTCACTCAAAACTAGTCTCTGCATCTTCTTGAGCTTCCCAATTTCTTCGGGGACAACACCCGCCAAATAGTTATCAGTCATAACTAGATCGGCAAGGTTTATAAGATTTCCAATGCCGTTTGGGAGGCTTCCATGTAACAAATTACCCCATAGATAAAGAGTTTGTAGTTGGGTCGAAAGGTTGGCTATGGATCTCGGGATTTCTCCCCCAAAACGATTAAAGCTAAGACTCAGATATCGAAGACTAGTACAATTAGTCAAGAAATGGAGAAAACTCATATCACCAAGTTTTCCATTTCCCAGTTGATTAAGGTTTAGCACAAGTAAGCTTCGCAAGCTTCCGAGACTTTCTCCAGGGATTGTCCCCGTGAAGTCATTACAAGAAAAATCAATCAATTGAAGTCTAGAAGCATTTGACAATGATACAGGAATATTTCCTGTGAAATTGTTTCCATCACAGTAAATTTCTACGAGATTAGGAAGCAAGATGCCGAGATTTGGTGGTAGCTCTCCATGGAAATGGTTCATAAAAACACTGACTAGGTATATGGAAGAAATATTATAAATTGAAGAAGGGAGCATACCAGACAAATTATTGTGCCCAACTATGAATAATTCCAAGGTTGTTATATGCCCGAGCTCATTTGGTATGCTTCCTTGAAAATTGTTGCCGCCAAGTCTAAGACTCCTCAAAGAAGAAAAATTTCCTATCCAACCTGGGATGGTTCCACTGAGATTATTTTTTCCAAGTTGTAGAACAGTCAAACTCAACCATGAACTGAGTTGGCGTGGAATTGACCCAATAATCTTATTGGATAAAAGATCCAAAAATCTGAGTTGTGTACAGTGGGACATATTAGTCGGAAGTTTCCCGCCTAAAGAATTGAAAGACAGGTTGAGACTTTCCAAGGTCCGCAGTCGACCCAATTCTTGAGGAATTTCACCATGAAACTTGTTGATTCCCAAGCTTATTTCAATTAGACGAGTAAGATTCCCAATGGAATGTGGAATGGAGCCCACCAATTGTTTATCTTGCAGGTCCAGAATCAAGACTCTTTGGGTGGCACGGTGGCATGTAATGCCTACCCAACTGCAGAAGTGGGTGGAATGATTCCACGAGCTCATGACACTGAGGGGATCTTCAGTTATTCTTTTCTTGAAGTCTAGCAAAGCCAAGCGATCAGATTCGTTTCCAAGCAAGGTAGAGCTGGGAAATGCTGTAGATTCCGGACATGTGCTCATCATGCATAAGACTAAGAGAAAGAAGCCATGCAGGAATTTCAACAAACCCAAATTACGAATAGTACGTGAATGCTCCATCATTGTTCAAAGACAAATGGAAAACCAGAAAACCAAAGTTTAATTTGCACAGAAGCACAAAAGAGAAGAAATCCTATCACATGTAAGAAAATACACTTGAGATTGGATGGCCACAGAAATTAAGATAGACCAACTTAGTAGTTAGTCAACAGAAATTAAGGAATCTGTTGGAACTGTTGGAAGTTCAAATCAAACTAAAGTGGCCGAAATTGGTGGAATAGTTGGCTACACGACCACTTTTCAGCTAGCATGTTTTGTCTATAGCTGCCTTGTTTTTCAAAAGCTATACTTATCTTTTACTTTGATAGCTGTCAATGTTTCTGTACTGGCAGAAAGCAGAGAGTGACAGCCTTCTGTAATGGCCGAAAGCTATGTGTGTATACAAAAGTCTAAAAATATGTGTGAAAGTGCGGATGTGCAGAGACTTTTGAACACCTATGTTTTGTGTTTTATATTTTGTGGTAAGACTTTTGAACACCTATGTTTTGTGTTAGTCTTTGTGAAATCTCTATAAGAGGGATGTCTATGTATGTTTGTAATCAATCCCATTCCAGCAAAAGGGCATTGTAAGTGTTTCGTCCGGTTGAAATCATGTTTAGAATATTTGGAGTAAATTCAGAGCGATTTCTTTTTATTTGGATTGCAAAGATTATCAAAACACACCCATGTTATCGTAAACAACATGTCTGCTTCCCTTATCTGCGGTAACATGGATACAGAATATGATTCGAAAAAAAAGGACATATATACATAATTACATTATATATATATACACACACACACATAGAGTCCATGATTCAAGTCATACTATACAGTTGAATTTACCTAACCAGGTCCCCTTTAAGGGCATATGTCCCTGCGTAGTTGAATTTAACTAAAGCAAAGATTATCAAAACACACCCAAGTAATACAGAGCGATTTCTTTTTATTTGGATTGCAAAGATTATCAAAACAACGTGGCCCCCTGAATTAGCGATCTCACACAATCTCTAAAGTAGTGTACCATGTCCGATTGCACTGCCATTTGAACTCGTGGCCAAATGTACCAAGTAATTTGTCGGCTGCAACCGGAAACAGTAAAACAAGTATACCATTTTAACCACAAGTCGCTTGTAAATATTAGCTACGAAATTACAAGGCTTGCAACACAGTAACTCTACGGTTTGAATGAACGAGTTCAGAATAATGTTACACTAGTCTGCACAAGCGAGGTCTCAAACAGAATTACCTTCCGTTAGCTTTAACCGCTGCCACTACTCCAGCAGTCACTCCAGCACAAAGAACAGAAGACATATACTGTTGGGCATTTCGACCCGCTGCAAGTTGGATTCGAAATTTCTCAGGTCTTAGTGAATATTGAATAGAACTCGCACCTGAGAACAAAGTTCCATGTTCTAAGATTTCAGGCAAAACCAAATAATAGTAATACCTTTTTTGATGCCACTGGTAGATACTGCAATGTTTGTTCTCACTTAAAACTTGACCATAGATTCAGTGAAGGCATTTTAAAAGCGGCACAAGTTACCTACATTCGCGGCCAACTAATGATGATTACATGCCAAGCTGGCCAATCAAACATCAAGTTTGCTAGAATTGAATTTTACTTCTCCTTTCGTTACTAAAGGCATATCCATTAAATATCGCTCGTATTTGCTAAAGTAGGCATGATTTCTTACTAAATTTACTTTCATGAGATGCAATTGAACCATAAGGGTACTCCCCAAACGATCATAAACTAAAATATCAAGGTTCCGAGAAGATGGACCAAGATTTTATTATCCTACCCAGGATCTGTACAACTGATAACAAAGGGATATATGAAACCAGACAAGGACTTCAGGCACTTCAATTTCTTTGAAAGATTCATTGTACAGAAAAAGATTCAGCCCGCGATGGTGAAATATCCCTTCTAACTGTACAGCGGCCACTGATAAGATCCATAGCATCCTGAACAAATTTGAAACTTATTTCAAGCAAGTATATATACATGGAAGTCACTTGCTTTCATGCAGATGAGGAATACTCTATTTGCCAAAGAGAGGCAGTTTACCTGCCGAATGCCATCCTGAAAGTTATTCAAAAAATATCTTGAAAGAGCACTCATCCCATCTTTAATTATTCCTCCAAATGTCTGCTTCCCTTATCTGCGGTAATATGGATCCAGAATATGATTCGAAAAAAAAGGACATATATACATAATTACATTATATATGTGTGTGTGTGTGTGTGTGTGTGTGTGTGTGTGTGTGTGTGTGTGTGTGTGTGTGTGTGTATAGTCCATGATTCAAGTCATACTATACAGTTGAATTTACCTAACCAGGTCCCCTTTAAGGGCATATGTCCCTGCGTAGTCGAGGCTTATCTCGTCACCTTGCTCCGCCCACACCAAAGACCCGGAATTGAGAATAAGTATAACAACTTATTATAGACATCGTTTGATCATTTATGAAAGATAGGATACATGACACGAATAATTCCATACATGCTCTAAATGTTTGGTAGTCTTCAGCAAACATAGAAATGCTTTCAGAAGAATCCAGCACTCCAGTCCTCTGCAACTGTGCATCTAGAGACTTCTGGGCCAAGCAACTCTACAAAATAAAGAACCAGTAAACAATTGAATGTCAAATCTCAGTTTACTCCTGCAATGGCAATCAATGCAGTTCTGCTCCTCAAGTATATTGCCCTTCGCATCTACAAGGAAGTATCTGCTCAGCTGGAACAGTTTTGATTAAAAACAGTATTACATATTGCCAGCATACCTGGATTTTGGCATACTTAATTCAATCAGATATTACGCTTTCATTACACTTGCTTTTCAAATGGCTCTGAGATCCGCTCGTATAGAACCTTTAGGTTTTCAAAGTTTGAGTTACCACATACATGTTGAAAGTCAAATGAAACGTATCTGCTACAAAAACACTAGTAAGTTGAGAACAAAATCTCATTTCTGACATTGTTCCCAATGCCAACCAATAGAACTGACTTCATTTTAAGCAACCTCGAAAACAAAAAAGGAATCCACTTGAAGTGGGAAAATGATTCAGTTGGGAGCCAACATAGTTGCATACATAAGTAAGCAAATTGTCACCTCATGTTTGGTAGATTTTGCATTTCAGCAGAAAATGCCGTGCTTAGTTGACCTTCATCACCATGCTACAAATAACAATAAATGGAAAGCTTATAACAACTGGAAATATATGAAACAACATATACTTTGCATACAATTAAAAAAAAAGTAAAACTTGTGTAGCACAAGCAATCAGCTGGGACGAGTTATACACACCATTGCTTATTTAGCGAATCCCAGAGCCACAAAAAGGTGAGCATGTCGTACAAACACAATTTGAAGGAAAAAAATTGCAAAATTTTCAGCTTAACGTAAAGGTGAACCAGTGTTCAAGGATTGTTAAATTCAAAGTAAAAAGTTAAAAAGAGAAGAAACCCTTACTTTATCAGTTAGGTCTATTGCCATTGTCTCTCCATATCTTTGGGAAAGATCAAAAAAATGGTGCTCCACAACATTTGACTGTAAGTAGATTGGGAAAATTCAGAAACTACTCTAACAAGAACTGTACCATGAAGCCAGAAAAGAGTAAAAAGGGATGGATTTGCATCTCTGGCGACAAATTACTCTCTGCTCATGAGTAATAATCCTAAGTTGTGGTTTATAGCTCAAGTCAACAATTTGCTACCAAAGAAGCAGAATTGAACCTCGAATCTGAAAAACATATCAAAAGTATTATGGAAGGTTTTTATACAGAAAAAAGGAATAGATAAATAAATCTTCTTGAATTAATTTATGACAAAACTTCCAATCTATTATCAGTCTTAAGGGTTAATAGTGAAACAGCGCCTGCATATTTAGAAAGTATAGTATTGAAAAAGTTCTCTAAATGTATAAAAGTTGGCAAAAACCAATCTATCCTTGCTAAACTGTACAAAAGTTTCATCTATGTGAGGGGCAGTCCATAAACCTCAGAAAAGAATGACAAAGTTCTACAATTATGATATTTCTCATATCAACAAGGAGCGCAGAATGTGAAGAAAGTTGAGGTTCCACCATAAAACCAATTTGCAATATGGGGATTAGCCCAATTTACTTATAAGCTCATGCAAGGTCCCTCCTCCCATCAATATGGGATTCATTCTCAACAAAATATACTTTTCTCAAATGTTTAATCCTCGGCCAACTTAGTTGATCACATGTACAATGACACCATGATATAAGCTAATGTCCTATTTAGGCAAAGAAATATAATAGTAACTAAAAATACTCCGATACAATAATACCTTAGCACACATTTCTTTTCTGAACCTTCATATGAGAATTACCTGCAATAATGAGGGCTGGAAACCTTCAATCTCCACCAACTGCTCAGTTTCAAAAAAATTAGCAACATCTCCATCAAGGTTGGCTCCTCTTCTCCACATTCTTGTCCCTACGACCACATTACAGTGTTTCATGTTTAAGTCCTTCAAAACATGCAGATACGGACACAAAAGTGACTACAAGAATCAATCATCTCTATAAGATTGGGCCTAGACGCCGGGTACACCTCTTTGAGACCATCGTAAGTGTGGCAGATAAGCCTTTAGCTTTAGCTGTGCAGTCTGGAAGCTTAAATGTAGGTCACGGAACACCATAACATATTACTCACCTAACTCTGAGTCTCAATCTTAGAGAGAGAGGGAGAGAGAGAGAGAGGGACATACACATAAGAAATCAGTAAATTCAGGATATTTCCTTGTACTAGAGGAATAATGAACCCATCAAGCTGCCATGAGAAAATTAATGAGCATTAGCAATAAAATTTGTGCGCGAAGAACTGACGACTTTTGGAAATGCTGTTCTTCCTTAAAGATATACATTAAGTGGCGGTAAGCGAGAAAATACTTTAAATTGTTTAACTAATTATGACCTCAAAGATGGAAAGTCTAACCTTATACTTGATAAGTTCGTCCAAAAGATTTCTGTTCCAAACAAATCGAGGATCAGCCTGAAAACACAAATGATTTATGTTCCAAACAAATCGAGGGTCAGCCTGAAAACACAAATAATGTTAAAAACTACCAAGCAATTACTAGTCATAGATCATAATGTGTAAAGTAAACATTTGATAGGAGCTAAAATGGCATTAAGAGAAAAAACTGATAAACATCCATATGATATGGTATGTCAGTTGACTCGATACTCATGCTTTCTCATCTTCTAGTGCTGACAAAAAAATTCTTTGGATAAAGGGGAAGGGAGAATCTCTTGACAACCAAAAAATTGCACAAAGGATGGCATGTTTTCAAGGATATGAACTGAGAAGGCATCTTTATTGAGCTGAAACTTTCACCTTGAGAACAAAAGATAAGTATAGTGCACAAAAACACAGAAGTTGGCAAATCCTTAGGGCGGTTTTCCTTTCTTTCCCCATTAACCCTCTGAATTGGAAAGAGTTGAGGATGCCTAGTAAACTAAACGCGTGGACAATATATATGCTTATATGCACCTGATGTATATAACATGAATCACTTTTAAGAACTAATCAGGTCCCGATAAGCCCAATATTCCAAATTTCCAACTAACCTGCTTCCATATTGGTTTGGCCATCCATCCTTCCACTAACTTACATCTTCTTTGAAAGCTGGTAGAAATGATCAATTATATATGATTAAATAAACAAATACAACACTTTACCGAATAGATACATAAATAGACATAAGAATTTACTTTAGTGTTATATCAGTCTTGTACGAGAAGTACAGCCCCGGAGTTGATTGGACTGTTTTCAACAGAGCCATGAAGTACGTCTCATCCTTTTTCTGCACAAACACATCACAAAATTAAAACATCCCAAGTCACTCTCAAACTCGCTAACGAATGAAAAGAATCAAAACCCTTACCTCCTGAGCAGTTGAATTCTTCATACCATCGTTGCAGGACAGAAACCTCATCGAGGTCACTCGATAAACAGGGAAGCCGAGATAAGTCCCAACTTCCGTCCGCGAAGTTATTACAAGAGCATAATTTCCTGCACCAAACACATCAATTCAGCAAACAAACACCATTCCCTGGAAATATAGCCATTCAATCCACAGATTTATACAATACAACGGAAAAAAGTTACACATTTTCGTTTCGAAATACTCCAAAGCGAGTAAAAGCAAGCAATTGACTTACCTGTAAGCAATCTGATCGTTCCCGCCACTCCGTATATCGTCGAGGTTTTGTTTGGGGCTACCCGGATGACGAGAGATTTTTCCAGTGTTGATCATGTCTCACTGTTTAAACGGTGAGATATTAATGTTAAACTTAAAAAATAAAATTTCTCATCATTTACATAAAAACATGTGGTGGTATACCATTTATATTTCCGTCACAATTAAAAATTTCTCCTAGATGACGGGCAACACGTCTCAAGGCTGCCAAGTGAAGGGATTGTGTGAAGCCAAGTCATCGTTTTTGGGTTTTTGTGGGTGGGTGGATGGGGAGGTTAAACCCTCGGGGGAGTATTTATTAAATATTGCAAAAAATTAACCTTTAATTTTAAAAATGTCATTTTTTATAAAATCTTTCAAATATATCCAAAATTTCAGCTAAATACAAACAAATACTCTCAAATTTAACAATCAAATAAATTAAAGGTTTTTTAGCCAAAATAATTCGTGATATTGACATAACTTCTTAATTTGGTCCTTAATAATTAATGATAATCAATAATAGTGTTCTTGAATTTGTCTATCGTGAATCAGTTTGGTCTTTCTTTGAATTTGTCCATCATGATCATTATAGTTTTTTCATGAAAAATATGTCAATTGCTCTATTAATGTGATAATGTGGCGCCACGTGGGTCTCACAAATACAATCATATAACGACATGTGGATTAACTTTAAAAACTATTCTTATATTTAAAACTAAAAATGATATTAGTAGGCATAATTGAAATTCTGCTACTCCAACTTGTGATAACCATGACAGCGCTCAATGTCGATGATGAGGGGGTCAAAGGGGATAGGGTTGTGGTGGTGGAGTGTAGAAGCAAAGGTGAGTTGGATTGAAGCTTGAGGCGATGGTAGCTAAAAAACCTTTAATTTATTTAATTTTTAATTTGAGGTATTTATGTCTATTTAAGTGAAAATTTGGATGTATTTGAAAGTTTTTATAAAAATTGACATTTTTGAAATTAAGGGTTAATTTTTAGGAAAACTAACGAAAAATCCAAAAAAAACTCCCCTTTTAATGAAAAGCCTTTTTTAAAGGTATAATGAATAGTACCAGGAAATGTATAAATGTGGTTTTTCATTAAAAGTGAACAGCACCGGAAGTGATCTCTTAAGAAGACGACTTTCAGCGCATCGTTTGGAAACTTTTACTACACCGTCATGCCATTTGGACTCAACAACGCTGGTGCCACCTATCAACGAGCAATGACGGCAGTCTTTCATGACATGATGAGGAATTAAGTGGAAGACTATGGGGATAATCTTGTCGTGAAATCCAAGACTAGGGAAGAACACTATGAAGTGCTAAGGAAAGTGCTGGGAAGATGCCAAATATATGGGTTGAAGATGAACCCCAAAAAATGCACCTTCGGTGTTTCCTCAGGCAAGTTCCTGAGCTTCCTACTGCATCAACGCGGCATCAATGTAGATCTGGACAAGGTGTGCACCATCGAAACTCTCATGCCCCTCAACAAATGCAAAGGAGTTTAAAAGCTTGAAGGGGAAGCTGTCCTACATTCGGTGCTTCATCCTAAGATTAGCAGTAGTAACAGGAGCCTTCGCCCAAATGCTTAGGAAAGGGAAGGAATTCATGTGGACTAAGGAATGAAGTGAAGCTTATCAACCAGTCCATCAGCTAGTTACCATCCTTGCTACCATGAAGGCACCAATCCCAGACATTCCGCTCAAGCTCTACCTAGCCACAACAAGCACTGTAGTAGGAGCCCTACTTGCCCAAGGCAGTTTAACTAAGGAAGAAGTAGATTGGTCCGCAGACAACAAAAAGGCACCAAAACCCGCTATAAGAAGATGGAACGCCTCTACCTAGCTCATGTCTACACATCACAATAACTGTACCATTATTTCCTAGCCCACAAATTGCACCTTATGGTAAAGTCTGACCCGGTAAGGTACTTGCTCACTATACCTATGTTGTCTAGCCGTTTCACTCATTGATTGCTCCAACTCTCTGAATTTGATATTATATATGTAATGCCTTAGGCTATCAAAGGCCAAGCTGTGATAAACATGATAGCATTATTCCCCGAAGAAGAAGAGGCCACCATTTCCAAGGAAGTCCCAGGTGCGCTGCCAGAGATAGTTGTCGCCACTGTGGAAGATAAGCCATGGGTCATGCATTTCGATGGTTATTCCACAACCATGGGACGAGAAACTGGCATTGTACTCATTAATCTATAAGGCCATGCTACCGCCCTAGCCTTTAAGCTAAGCTTTCCATGCACAAACAACGTAGCTGAGTGAGGCTTTCATCATAGGCCTTTCCACAGCCATGGAAATGGTCGCAAGGAAGATAAGAATCGTAGGGGACTCGAATTTGGTCCTGAGCCAGGTCCAAGGAAGCTTCGAGGTGAAGGAAGTAACCTTGTCATTATACCACACTATAGCTGAGAAACTCATGACAAGCTTCAAGCTTACCTTAGTCGAAGAGTAACCCAACATTGCTGTAATTAGAAGAAAGGCCCCAGCCATTAACGCACCATTCCCAGAAGAAGCTTTAGAAGGTGACGACCTGGAGGGAAACTGTTAGAAGGGAATTTTCCAAGCCAAGCGGAGAACCCAGCGTCAAATGCCTTAAAAAGTACATCAATGTTATTAAGACATTGTACAAGCGCCTATCTGAAAGAATGCTAATGATGTGAAAATTAACTTGACACACAAATTAAACCCTATTTATGACAATTGTAGTATATATGCAAGTAGGGATCATTCTAGACCAGGGATTAACTAAGGATGCTAATCAACACAATTAAGAGTCAAAAACACTAAACTAGACTCTATAGACTCAAAACTAACTTAAAACATTTAAAATAGCAACAAACACTCAAAAAGACTCAATTCTAGACCAAACAAGTGATTTTGGTGAAAATAAAACTTAACTTGACTCTAAAGACTAAAAGAAAACAAATTTTGACTCAAATAACAAGACTAAATGAAAGGGGAATTGTTTTTGACGAATTTAAAACCAAATGGGAAAGGGATAGGGAATTTTTGCCAGAACTTAGGGCTTCTAGAAACTAGGTATTTTGTGGCAGAAATTAGACTTCTAGAAGGGATAAAGGGCAGATTTCTAGAAGAACTTAGGCTAAGGGGTGCGGCACCTTTGTAGGAGAGGGATTACAACTCCTAAACCTTCAAGGAATGGCATACATGCGGCACATAAAGGATTAGGCTTCTAGAATCTGAGTTATGTGTTTAATTGTATATCTAATCCCTTCTAAATAGCTAGAATTAAGGCACAAACTGATTTGGATAAGATAAGATAGGATAGGATAAGGTTGGTTAGGATAGAATAAATAAGGTTGGATAATGTTCCTTATTTCTTGCTCTTTCCTTATCTTCTTTGTATTTGAACTTCTTTCTCCAGATTTGTAGCATTTCCTAGCCTCTCTTGTCTTCAATTTCGTCCATCCATTTTGCTCCATAGTTAAGCTATCCAATCCATGCCCAAAACTGCTCCAAATGGCTCCAAAATGCAATTTCTTGCTCCTTTTGCCATTAGGACCTACAAACATACAAAAATAGCTTAAAAGACTATAATAAGTAGTAATTAACTAACTAAATGCAAGGAAACAACATAACTAGGTAGCATAAATATGCTCCTATCAGCTAACCCGATCCCTCAGACAAAAAGAAGCACAATAACAGTTGCAGGAGACCCATGAGACTACATGTGAAGTCAATGAAGTTGTGAGTCTCTACCGCTGACTACAAAGAAAGAGGTACTACTAGCCAGAGATTAAGCAACAAGCTACATGCATCCAAGCCGACTATCCAAAATGCAGTAGAACACTTTCCCCAGAAGAGGCATTTGCAATTTCCATCACTGATTATTGGAGGTCCCCATACCTGATCTTTTTTATTGATGGAACACTGCCAAACAATGTCAAGGATGCACGCAAGTTGAAAGGGACAACAAAGACGTATTTCATGGATGTGGCAACTCTATACTGGAATGGATTCAATGGGGAACCATTGAGATGCCTTGGGCTATCCGAGTCCTCATAAGTCATGCAAGAAGTACATGCTGGAGAATGCGGTGAGCACCAAGGACGAAAGAAATTGCACAAGCAGCTACTAAGCCTAGGATATGAGGGAAGACATGCACAACATGCTCAAGTGATGCCATGCATGCCAAGTTCATGGAAACTTAACCCATAAGCCTCCAACGTTCCTGCAAGACATGCACACTTCATGGCTATTCCATACTTGGGGGCTTGATTTGATAAGAACAATCAATCCAGCTTCCGAAGGCCACATATGGATCCTAGTAGCCACTGAGTCACGAAGTGCGTAGAAGCAATCCCTCTCAGGAAAGCAACAGGAGCAACAGTATCCAATTTCATCAGGGAATGCATTGTTTGCTGATTTGGGATACCTTACAAGATAGTGAGCGACAACAGCACACCTTTTGTGAACTAACAAGTAAGTGCCACACTTTATGCTTACGGGATCAAGCACCGCTACTCTAAGTCATACTATCCTAAGGGAAATAGTCAAGTTGAAGCCATAAATAAGACACTGCTAAGAATCCTAAGCAAGATGGTACACAATTACGCTGGAGGCTGGGGCACTCATCTTCCAGATGTCCTATAGGCTCATCGCACATCTGCAAGGAACGCTACGGGCTTCTCTCCTTACTTCTTGGTGTATGGGTCCGAAGCTATTTCCCCTGTGGAAATGATGATGCCCATGGCAAGGGTTTTAGCATTCAATGACGTGGAATGGGATGCTGCAGCATACACAAGCTGGTGATGGAAAGACCTTGAGTTACTTGAGGAAAATAGGGCAAAAGCAATTAGGAAAGTAACTCTATACCACCAACAAGTTACCAAAGCCTACAACCGTACAGTCAAGCCATGCACAGTCAAGCTATGCAGCGATTAATGTACCCCAAATTTTAATGAAATGAATGAGCACTTTATCAAAATCTTTGGTACATTCGTTTCTTTACATTGGCAAGGGTAACTAGAAGGGTTTCTTCTGAATAAGTTATAACATAATCATGCCAAGGTTATAAGGAAAGCCCATGCCAAGCAAGTTGCCCTAAAGGGAAAATCATGCTAAAGTTATACTTATGCAACATGCCAAGCCTATCAATGCCATGCAAGTTGCTCAATGTTCAATGATCATGCAACATGCCAAGCCAACACGCCATGCAAAACCCTTGAGTCACGCAACTAAAGCTTGTCCAAAAGCTATACTTATGCAATATGCCAAAGCCTATCAATGCAAATCAATGTTATGTGAAGCCTATCAATGCAAATCAATGTTATGCTAAGCCTACTGATGCAAGTCAATGCTAAGCGTATCGATGCAAATCAATGCTAATCAATGCTAAGCCTATTAATGTTAAGCAAGCCAAACTTTCCTAACTTGCTCTACTTCCTTATAGAGGCTGCAACATTTTTTCATCTTCCTCGGGGAAGCTCGTTGATAAAAGGCCAAGTGGCAGGATTACCTATTGCCCTTAGGAAAGAGGGCAAAAGCTCAAACCTATGTCTTAGAAACTCTAAATAGAATTTTATCCGACAAATTCTCATGCACTCGAAGTAAAAGAAAGCCAATGTCATTACAAGATTAAATACATCACAAGCATCATGCTAAATTCAATGTCAACAGCCAAAGTCAAAGGCAAATAAGCAAAACGCAAAGCAAAGTAGTCTTATTGCCATTGTTTGAAAAACAATAAGCTAGCTGTCCAAATGGAAAGTACAACTAAAAGTGAAAGTGGAGTGAGGAAAACAACTTTCTTCATGGTCTGCTACTTCAACATCTCAAGGTTCATGCTCTACCAAGAAAAGAAGCCGATGGTTAGAAAAATGCAAACAGTCATGCAAAGTGCACATTTGTGGGAAGGTGAGGAATTAAGCTCATAACGCCACCTTTCTGAGGAACTGCTAGAGGTATCAGCATGCAATTAATCTACCGCAAGTTGAAAACAAGTTACTATTTCCATAGAGCTCCCGCATACTAACTTCTTCAACTTGAGCTTCTCAACCTCTAATTCCTTATGCTGTAATTCAAGAGCACACGTCAATTTGCTAACTTTAACAAATTAACCCAGAACGCCTTTATCCTTCTCAAGCCAAAGCCCAAACATGGTATCACGCAACTCTCCCAGTTTCTCAACTAAGGAACCCACTGGCACACCCAAAGCTACCACATCGCTAATCATGTCTTGCCAACATAGCAGCATGTGCTCTGTGATTTCCAATGGGGAAGTATGTTTCATGCCATAAAGCAAGGTCCCCAGTTCCTCAAAAATCATTCCACGCATGAAGATAAACCTATCAGGCTCACATCTTCATCACCGGCACGCTCAAACCCAACACCTCAGCTAGTATGGAACAGAGCTTTACTCCCCTGAAGTCAACCCAGGAAGAGAAAGCTTCGCTCGAAGGAATCAGTTCCTCGATCGAATTTAATACCCTATCTTCATTAGCGATATTATGCTTGAGCTTCCCGAGGGCTTCAACACCTACTCTAGGCCCTACAACATCAGTATTCACCTACGAGGGAAAACGAGAAAATATGCACAAGTAAGGAAACGGATCAACAAGCAGAGGCACAAAGTAGCACAGCCCACGGAAGCTATCTAATATGGAATTCCAACAAACCAACATGCTTATACATACACATGAAAAAACACGAAGAAAATATGCTAGGCGAAATTAGCTACTTCTTACATGCACATGCAAGTCTAAACAAGATTCAAATACTCAAGGAGAAGGTAAACAGTAGTAAATTCACGCAAGGGCAAGCATCAACGAAGAAATGTACCTCTATACCTTCTATTTCCGCTTAAACGTCATCATTCAAAAATCCATCAACTTCGTCAAGATCAACATCCTTTGTTACTTTACTATCATCCTTGCCGCTTGGCTCCTTGCCAATCTCTTCACCTTCTGTGTCCTTCCCTAGGGAAGCCTGAAGATGTTCTCCGCTTCCAAGGTCAGACTCGGCACTTGTATTGATACTTTCCTCAATGGCCAAGCCTCCTCCAGCTGCCTCATCGTCGTCAGCTTCCCCAGCACTCCGTTTTTCCTCACTTGCTTCAGTGATATCGAAGAACTCATGAGGCTTGGGAGTGCCAAAAGAAGCAGGCACTTTGGCACTCTTAGTCCTACAAGTAGGGCCAGTAGGAACTACTTCTTTGGTAAGAGCCTTTGTTGTAAAAAACTTATAATTAGCATCAAGCCACAAAGCAAGATGAGCAAGAAGCAAGGGAACAAGGTCTTTTACCAGTCTTTGGCTTCGCTGCGGAACCTTCACTCTTCGATTTCTTCAGAGCAGGGGAAGAGTCAAGCTTGCTACTAGGTGGACCGTCCTTCACCACCTGAGGCTTGAAGTGTTTCACTGCGTCATCTAAGTGATGTGATAAAAGATTGCACTCAAATTAAACCCTCTTATTGACAATTGTAGTAAAGATGTAAGTAGGGATCGTTCTAGGCCGGGGATTATGAGGGATTGCTAATCTACTTGAAACTGACTTAAAAACACTAAACTAGGCTTAAAAACACTTAACTAGACTCAAAAAACTCAAAACAAACTAAAAAGACTTGGAATAGCACAAAACAATCAAATAGACTCAAACTAGACTCTAAAGGGTCATTTGGATGAATTTTAACTTAACTTTGACTCAAACACTTAAAAACACAAATTAGGACAGATTCTAACTAATTTGACACAACAAAGTAAGGGGGATTGGGTTTTTGACGAATTTAAAGTAAAAACAATTAACTTAAAGACTTAAACAAAGTTTGGCACGAAATTGGGTGAATGGATGGGTGATAAGCTAGCTAGAGGGTCATTTTCCACACATAACACACTTGCATACAAATTGATATCCAGTTGCTTTTTCAATAAACCATGAATCTCAACACCCCAGATTAACCGTGACATCACTAATTAACCCTTAGATTTTCCTTAAGTTATTGAATTAGACGGACAACGCATCGGCAACCAAATTATTCTTCCCAAGTTCCCTACATGAACTGCATAATAGAGACACAAGCAAAGATCATTAAGCTTTGTGAAAATCATAAGCATTGACAAGGCATTCGTAACTATGACATCATGATACTCATGCCAAGAATTTAACTTAACACGATTGTGACCAATAACCTTCACTACTTGTGAATATAAGTTTGTAACGATTATGTGAAACTCCCTTATATTAATCCCTTATATTCTAGCACCAAATTCATGCATGCAAACTAAGTAGGCCTCCTTAATCAACATACAAGAATAAGTTCTTAATCAAATAGTTAAGTAAATTGCATTCATAATTTATGAAATCATAACTGGAATTAATCAATTCATATTGCAAATATAATCATGGTTTCGAAGTCTTCTCTAGCTAAAACAAGTTTAGCCTCTCATGTTCACAGCAAAACAAAGAGAATTTAAATTAAACATTGAAAACAAATGATATATTACACCTAAAAACATTCCAACAATCCAACTTGAATGGCAAAAACGTCCAAGACTGCTCCTCCTCTCTTTCTTCCTTGCTAGGCTGCGGCACAAAGGTGTGGAATGGCTGAATTTGGGTTATGGTGTATTATGGTCAAGAATGGATCAATGGTAAGGTGCGGAATTGTGCATGTAGGATGGTTGAATGGTTGGTGCGGCTGTGTGTGTGGAGAGAGTGGATGATTGCTTTAGAATTGTGTATGTGATGATGTGTGAATGGGTGCGGCAGAATGTGAATATTTTAGGGAAAGGATCATGGCTTTAATTAAATGTTTTAGGAAAGATTTAGACCCCAAATCCTCAAGGAAAAAGGGTAATTAAAGTCAAAATCCCAAGAGAAAAGGGAAGAAGGGTGTGGCAAGGACAGAAAATAGGAAATAGGAAAGGGAAAGGTGCTCCCTTGCACGGCAAGGAAAGGGAAAGGGAAGGGAGATGCGGCATTGAGTTTGGGAATGGGATTTAGGCTTCTAGAACATATATTTGAGTGTCCTAAATTGATTAGGAACCCCTTTGATAGCTGGAACATAAGTAGGAAAAGATTAGGATTGACTAAGTCAAAATAAGGAAGTTTGACTCATGTTTCCTTCTTTGTAGCTGATTCCTTTTCTTCCAAATCTTGAATTAATTTCTTACATCTCTTTAGCAGATTCCTAGCCTCCTTTGGTCTTCAATTTCATCCATCCACCTTACTTCAGGCATGTGCTAACCATTCCAAGCCCAAAATTGCTCCAAATTGCTCCAAATTGCACTTTCTTGCCACTTTAGCCAATTGAACCTACAAACACACGAAAATAGCTTAAAATACTAAAATAACTAGGAACTAACAACATAAATGTAAGAAAACAAGCTAACTGAGTCGCATAAATATGCTCCTATCACTGAGGCACAACATGTGAAGCACTTAGGAAAAGCATGCAAGAGGAAAGTTAACAAGATAAGTCAAGCTAAGAAAATATACCTGAAGCCGCCTTATTCCCTCCACTTGTAGATTTCCCTTCATCGACACTAGACAGCTCTACTCTTCTTCGTGCTCTGGGAAGAATCACCGAAAGCATTGCTTTCCTCAATTGTGGTACCAACGCTTCAAACCGGAAGCAGCCGATGTGGGCTCTAGCACTAGTCAGGGATGGTTGACAACATTGGGAGACAACCGCGATTGTTTGTCACCATGAAACTTGGCAATGATAGGAGCATATTTATGCTACTTAGTTATGTTATTTCCTTACATTTAGTGAGCTAATTACTACTTATTATAGTGTTTTAAGCTATTTTCGTTTGTTTGTAGGTCCTAATGACAAAGTTGGCAACAAAAGGCAATTTTGAGCCTTTTAGAGCAGTTTTGGGCTTATTATGGATAGCTTGTATATGGAGCAAGGTGGATGGATGAATTTGGAGTCAAAAGAGGTTAGAAACATGCTACAAATCAGAAAAGGAAAGTTCAAGACAAAGAAGATAAGGAAAGAGCAAGAAATATGGAAACTTATCCTAACAACCTTATCTTATCCAAACCTTATCCTATCTTATCCTAACCTAATCTTGTTCCACCTTAATCCTAGCTACAAGTGGACCTAAAAACCTAATTTCTAGAAGCCTTATCTGACCCTAAAAGGGTGCCACACCTTTCCCCCTTTTTATGCCTTCTAGAACACCCAAAATCAGCCACAAAACACTTAGTTTCTAGAAGGCCCAATTTTGGACGAAATTCCTAAACCTTTTTCTGATTGGATTCTGACTTAATTTACCCATTTTCCTCTTGGATTTGGATTGTATTAGTCCATATCTGAAACCAATTGGGCTAGGACTTAAGTTCCCAACCTTTGCCGCAACCCTAGGGGCCCTAATCACTTATTTCTGCTAGGTTTAACCCTAAATTCTGATTGCTAGGGTTTTGGCCGAGTACTATATAAAGGGACCTTAAGTTGCCGCACCCCCATACACACCCTAGGCAGCCATTCATCATTCAATTCGTTCATTCATTCACACACACACCATCCATTCAGAAAATACAACCTTGTGCCGCAAATCCTAAGGAGAAGAAGGTGTGTCATGGCTTCCATAGGAGAAGGAGACCCTTGTGCCGCAAGGAATCTGCATCCATTGGAGACTTTGGGAGTTTTTTCTTCCCTCGTTTCGTTTCCATGTTTATTTTAATTTGCTTTTCAATTGTTATGAACATGTGTAACTAAGTTTTTCTTAGTTAGAGGTGAATTCAAAGCCATGGACATATGTTTTAGATGAATTGATTTCCTCCAGATTTTGTTTCTTGAATTGTGAATGTGATTTACTTAATTGATTTATTGAGAACTTGTTCTTGTGTGTTGATTAAGGATGCATACTTAGTTTTCATGCATGAATTTGATGCTAGGATATAAGGGAATTTCACCTAATCGTTATGAACTTATATTCACAAGTAGTAAAAATCACTAGTCATGATTGTATTAAGTAATTTCTAGGCAAGAGTATCATGCAATTCATAGTTACGAATGCCTAGTCAATGTTTAGGGTTTTCAAAAAGCTTAATGATCTTTGATTTTATCTCTATTATGCAGTTCATGTAGGGAATTTGATAAGAATAATTTGATTGTCGATGCGTATTCCATCCAATTCAATGAAACTAGGAAAATCTGAAAGTTAATTTGTGTTTTTCACAATTAATTTGGGGCATTGTCATTCATGGTTTAAAGGGATAAAATCTGGAAATCAATTTGTGTTACATATGTGCATGTGTGGAGAAAGACCCTCTAACTAGCCTTTTTCCCATTCAATTCACCTAATTTAGTGCCTAATCTGTTTAGTTTACAATCTGTCCAATTTAATTAATTTCGTCCAAGTCAATTCCCCCTTTTATTAAGTGTGTTAGTTTAGTTAGAAAAGTGTTTGAATCTGTCCAAATTAGTGTTTTGAGTCTAAGTTAGTTAAATTTCGTCCAAATCACCCTTTGGAGTCTAGTTTGAGTCTATTTGCTTGTTTTGTGCTGTTTTGAGTCTTTTTAATTTGTTTTGAATCATATAGGTCTAGTTAAGTGTTTTTAAGTCAATTTAAAGTAGATTAGCATCCTAGTTAATCCCCGGTTAGAACGATCCCTACTTGCATATATACTACAATTGTCACAAATAGGGTTTAATTTGTGTGTCAAGATAATTTTCACATCAGGCAATGGCAGAGAAACTCTTCAACCAGTAAGCAGCATAGCCTTTAGAGATGCCACTTACTCAGGTTCGATTGGTAATGTACTAGAAAGGACGAAAATATGGCGAAGGCTCACACACAGAACTTTAAAACAGATTGTTGAAAGAGGTCTTAGCTTCAATAGGGAAAGTTATTGGCATACCTTAATCAAAACCCAATTGTCGTCGCACCCGGAAGAGAGTAAACTGCACTCATTTCCTCATTATCTTCCCCTTTGAAAGGGACTGAGAGAGCTAACACAACTAATGATTTTTCGATGAGCAAAGGAAAATCTAGATTATCGGAAAGAGGAATTGACATCACACTTTGATCATCTTCACATGCAACATCGATGAAAGAACATCACGGAGGAAAAACCTTCGAGGACTGACACATCTGAACAAAAAATAAAATTGTTCACATCATCCAAAAGCTCTAGGAAGTCCTACTTCTTTGCAAGAATCTTCCCAAACCATTGACAAGCCAGTGGGAGCTTCTTAGGTAAATCAGAGGCAGAGTCAATAATGTAACGGCTTTTCATTGCGCTAGAGGGGTAAAAAGTTATCTTCAAACCCTTAATACACTCCCACAAAAAAAATTTGAAGAAAGGTAGCACATACAAAACTTTTCAATAGGGCACTACCTGTGACTGCTCCTCCAAGGTGTGAAGCTAGTCCAATTCGTGGTAGAGGAGCCTGAGGAACACGAAGCCAACAGAACCACTTGGCCACGTACGATTGCTATGGCCCAAGGAATCACTTGGCGACTAAAGGTATCTTTGCTATCATAGAAGATGAAGCGACCTAGCCATAAGCACAACATGGCTTTGAACCTGCAGTTCGACTCTTGTTTATTATGCCAAAAGTGTTTGATCCATTCGTTGAAGCAAAAAGCCTTGCGCGGAGATGTAGGAGCACCTTTCTTCAAAACATCAAAAATGTCAGTGCTTGCCGAAGGAATGACGTAACGGAAGGGTTCCACGTTACCCACAATTGGAAGATGCATAATATTAGCGACATCCTCTAGAGTAGGGTTGAATTCTCCCCAAGCACAAACAAGGGTGTGGGTCTCTGTACTCCACCGCCTAACCATGTGGCGAAGAAACTCAAGCTTGAGGCGAGCAACTTGTTTCTTGGTCATGAAGACAGTGTCCAAAACCTTGGCCCTTGTCAAGGTCGCGCACTGCTTTGCAAAGCTGAGCTCAGTCTTTACCCAATCCACCCAGCCAATAGCCTCACCACAGGAAAACTCGAAGTGGATCGACACGACGAGAAGCAACCCATTTTCGATGCAACATCAAGAAATATGTCTAGGATCAATAGGAGGCATTGAATCTAAGGAGGATTCTTCATCCTTGAAGGCCTTGCTCTAAGAACCAAGAGGAGGCGACGGCCTGCCTCGTCGAAGACGATCCTCAATAGTGAAGGACCCATCAATGGCAGTAAGACACTTTGGTGATTCTACGGCCATAATGCACCTATGGAAAGAAAGCGTCTAGCCATAGGCATTACAAGCCAGTGCAAGGAAGACGAGGACATTCTCAAAGCCCAAGTCCACCTCGACCTAAAAGTCCCCCAACAAATGGCCTATTCACTACTTAAATGTAATATATTTTTAATATTTATTTAATTAGTGAATCCATGCGACTCACAAATCGGGATTCATTGAGAATTTTTACGTTGCCAAATCTCTATGGAACTCCCGTATTCATGGTTTATAGATCTACACTAAAAGAAAGGGAGAGAGTTTGAATCCATAAAGTAATGAGATGAAAACAAAGGCCTATCTACCAGTTGCATCTTCTTAAGATCGATTCCGAACTTTTTTCCTTTTGATTGTAATCATCCTCTTATACCATACAAAAATGCTACTCTAATCATATTCTGCACACCACCTTTCTAATAGAGGCGCAACCTACTTGTATAGGTAAACCCTATCTCTATTAAGAAAACAATTTAAATGATACGAGTACAGCATCACATGCAATACGTGCCATATAGTATAAATCATTTCCCTTATCAAAGAGGTGATTCAAACGTGATAAGTTTGTATCTCAATTGTTGTAATTTACACATGCTCTTCCTTTTTATAGCACGTTGTACATTTGTAATAAACTTGTAATCATCTCTTCGTTGCCAAAATAAAACCAAATCCGCCAGTGGTCAAACTCACTCACCATGATACCATCTTGCATCCGCATTCCACACTAACAACATAACAAGTAGGGATTATCACATTCTCATGCGTTGTACAGTTACACTCCAATTAAATTTATACTGGGAGCTATGAGCTATAAGAGAACGATTTGCACAAGAGATTTATGCCCAACACGTACCTCTAAGCCTCTCTCCTTTAGTTAACAACCATCATCAGACAACACCAACTCTACCAGCCGCTGCTTGCTATTGGCTGTTCAAGGATTGCAGAACGTAAAATAACAAAAGTTTATACGCCCTTTGTTAAATGCACAGTATAGTTTAAACCAACAAAATGATACTACATACTAGATAACAAGACCCGAAATACCAACATTCACCAACAGCAAAATCTTTCATCAAAATAATTGAAAAAGTGAACACTGAAAATAACTTAAGATAAACAAAGGTCTTCTAACACCAAGCATGCTTCTAAAGATATCAAAGACTCGAAACCATAATAAGACAATGAGCACATATTTTCCAGGGAAAAAACTGAATTGCAAAAAGGAGCAGTAATTAGATATTTTATTAAATAACTTGCTCTGGTTAAGGAAAGAAGCTGATCGACTTCCCATTGTCCTTGAGAGACACTCGCCAAAGCACCAAATCTGTAGTAGAAACAACATTAGCAATCAGTTTAAACTTTAAAGACAACAATAATATGTCAGGCAAAATCATCCTATCAACACATGACGAACATATAATCTCCCATATAACATCAAAGAAAGTAGAATAAAAGTGCCCCACATGATAACTTGCAGATTCTCATGGTAACAAGAAAATTCCAACAAGAACCTTAATCGCCTGGGTCACATAATATGTTCATCTCTTTCCTCCACCACGCTCCCTTAATGAAAGAGTAAGCGTTTCTCCTGCTCCAACATTGTAAAATGCAAGTGACATGTTGTCCTTGAAAAAACCAGGTTTCCCACTCAACTTCTGTTTGTTTGCTGGAAGCTGGATCTCCCCAGAAATTTTCTCTTTCGAACTGCCAACAGTTTCTGACAAAGACTGCACCGTGATCTCCAAAAGTTGTCCCTTTAGATTACCTTCATCCACATTGGGCACAGATACTGTGATGCGAACAGGTCCCTGTAACCAAAAAGATAAAAAAGAAAAGAAAAGAATAGTTTCTGTCAGGCTACCAACAATCCATTAAAAGAATAGTTTCTGTCAGGCTACCAACAATCCATTATACAATAGCATTGCACTTACTAAAGAATTTATGGTAGAAAGACAAGGATATCGAAAAAATCCATACCGGATGCTGTGCCAGAAACTGTATCTTCTGAAATAAGCATAGAATTGTCAAGCTTCTGCCGCTTTGGCTCAGGTTCTTCTGGAAACGGTGGAGGAGCTTCTTCAGGTGGTGGTGGAGGCACTCCCTGAGGCAAAGGTGGGGCTGGCATCATTTGCATTGTAGGTGGAGGAACGAGAAGAGGCACATACAGTCGGGAAACTTGCATTGGTGTAAACTGAGAACCAGGTGAAGGTGGTACAGAACTACCAGGTGCATTCATAGACATGGATGGAGGCATAGGACGTGGTCAATTGAGCAGGGGACTGCTGTCCAGAACTCATGGGCATTGGATGTCCAGGAGGTCGAATTGATTGATATTGGACAACTGGGGGCCTTGGTGGAGGAGCAGGGAGACTGCCGCTAGGTGGAGCAGAATACTGGACTGTGTTTGGAGGACGAGGTATTCAAGGCAAGACCAGGTGGTGGAGGAAGAGGACGAATTGAAGGCACACCAGGTCTTGGAGGAGGAGCTGCAGGACCAGGAAGGTTCCTAGCATCATTGTTGAGACCATCATTTTGGTCCTCTCCATTGATATTCTGCGACATTGCTTGATTTGCTGTGCGGCCAATACTTCCAGTGTGACCATCCCAAATGACCTGCTTTGGTTGCTCATCTTTCTTTTTCTCAATCTCAGCCTTGACTGCATTAGAACCTTCTTCCTCTGTGGTACCAAAAACATCAGGACAGGTTCGTGCAAGGCCCACAATGTTTCTTGAGATTTCATCATCTTGAGCAAGAGTAGTCTCCCAAATCTTAGCAAACATCCTTTCCTTTTGCTCTTTGTATTTTGGATCAATGAGAGAAATCCTCATGTGTTCAGACATCTCGTTGGTCGGGATAAGCTCTCTAGTGATTGGGGAAATGACATACTTTGTTGGGTCTCTTTCGGCAGGGATCCTGTCCTCAGGTCTCTTCCAGTTCTTCACAATTCTCATTGGTGGTTCTGGGTCCTCTGTCACCACATTCTCATTCTTCTTTTCATCATCATTCTCTTCAAGTCTAGATGTCCTCAAGCCCTCTTCAACAAGCTGCATCTCTTCTTCATCCATTTCCATTTCCACCACCTTACCAGGCTCAACGTCTTCTTCCATATCTGTGTTCTTGCTTCTCCTTATAACCTCAAGGGTCATCGGAGGAGGTAAATCCTCATCCTCATCATCTGCAAAGTCTATTGTTTCAACCACAACAAAATCATGCCAATCAATCATAGCCAT
Organism: Pyrus communis; assembly: GCF_963583255.1. Classification (NCBI taxonomy): domain Eukaryota; kingdom Viridiplantae; phylum Streptophyta; class Magnoliopsida; order Rosales; family Rosaceae; genus Pyrus; species Pyrus communis. The sequence continues at coordinate 19,296,668 of NC_084806.1, read as the reverse complement.
TTGTATCCTTTCCTGCTCAATCTCATCTTCAGCCTTCTGTCTTGCTTGCTCTTGTGAACGCTCCCACCCTAATCGATGGACACACCTCTCGAGCACAGTTGTCATGTCAGCAACACTTTTCTTAAGCTTATCTGGCAAATTCTCCGGAGGCATCAACACCTTAGAATACGCATCAGCCAGAGAAGTGAAAAACGTGAACATACTATGCATAGGCTTCAGAAAATGGAACTGGTGGTTGTTCATTTCCCTGCTTGTCAATCCTTGCAAAAATGTTTTCCCGTTTCGAGCTGCAAACTGGGCTGTGAGCTTAATAATATCCAACTCTTCCCCAGTAATACCTTCAGGAAGACGAACAGTAAACTCCTAAGCTTGTGGTGGTTCGAGCACTTTGCGGACCGGTCTAAACTGGGCTGAGAAATCAGGCTTTGGGGCTCCTGCTTCACCATCTACAGCTGGACCTGGTGGAGCTGACTCAGGTGAAGCAGAATCCGCAGGCTGTGTATATGGTTGCTGTCCAGAAGACTAATTCTGGGCACGGAATTCAGACAACCGATGCTGATAGTATGCATGGTAGGGATCTGTCGAAATCAAGAAACTGAACTTTGCATTTCCGGTATTATTAGCCATAATCCTTTTCCCAAATTTCGGTCCATTATTTGCCACAAATTGGGCAGTTTTGTCAACAATGTTTCTAATGTCTGAAGGAGGATGTATGATACCAATAGCCCTGGTATGCATCGCAACTGATGTAGAGTTGGCTTTGCTCAACTCCTCGTCCAATTGCTTCTCATCCTGATTGAGTTCAGTCACTTGGGATTCCGGACGAGGCCCAAGGTCTCCATCAGAAGGAGGAGCTGGTAAGGGCAAAATGGACCCTATCATTTTCTGTCGAGAAAAAAAAAAACGGAACACAGGTATCGTTTGGTATGCAGACGGAACGGGACGGAACGGAATGGAAAGGGACGGGACAGGATGGAACGGAACAGAACGGAGCGAGAGCAAAGATGCCCTCGGATGGAAACAAGGAGGAAGAAGAAGGAGACGGAGAGGTTATAATTTTGTGTTCCACGAATGTGGAACGAGTCGTTCCAGGAGGGTGAGGTGGAACGAAAATTCACCCAAAACTCGTCCTGTGAAACAAGGCGCACCAAACGTGGGACGGAACGCCTTGTCCCACTCTGTTCCATCCGCCCCACGTACCAAACGGTACCTTAAGTATGAATCGACTAATTAACAGGCATTAAAACAGCCTTGTGCTAACTACAACCTGCACATTACAAACTTCAGGAAAACTCGTACGAATGGTCAGAAGCATTTATAAATACGCATGACCACTTTAGTAAGTACTGAGCTGTTTTACTACTAAATACAGAAAACCCGAATTGCTGCCGACTAGAAAAACTTTCTAAGATGAACCCGAAAACGATGGGAACACAAACAGTCTTACAGAAATTAAGTCAGCCAAATTGATCAACACAATTCCGAAAACCCCCATCTTTGTGGCATTCTTCAATTGATAAAAACCTAAATCAAAATTTAAAGTAATTCTCGATTTTCGAAGGAAACTTCAATTCGGAATAATAACTTCTGAATCTCAAAAAAAAAATAGTATTAATTGAATGAGAGCCCTCAAACCATGATAGGATTCAAGCACCAGAAAATAAAATAAACAAGAATTGCATCATTAAGAAAAACATACATAAAATTTTGTAGCAAAACCTATTTAACAGATTAGTCCCGCCTGCCCTGCCGATGTGGTCGACAAACGAGATCTTCGAACTTTTGGGAGTACGAAAAATATTACGGTTTAAGGCAAGAGAGAGAGAGAGAAAGAGAGAAAGAGAGAGAGAGAGAGTGTACCTTAGGGTTCTAACCAGATGATTCCACCTGTTCCAGGGTTTCGAAGCCCCAATGTTATCGAGGCAAATGAAGATGGGCTTTCGGTGTTCTAACTCAAAAAAAGTGCAGCCATTCTGCTTCATCAATTCCATTACAATTTTGTCAAAATGGGTTATAGTGGAATAATTGTTATAATTGGGTTAAAGTTTCGAGACCAATTCTTCACTTGGGTTAAAATTAAGTAATCATTGCTATAATTTTTTTCATTTGGTTTTTCATACTTACCATTTGATTCAGCCCACGTGACTCATTTGATGAAAGTTCTAACAGACTTAACGAAAATGACCACAACTAGGGGTGGGTACAGGCCGGCGCGGGCTGGGGATAGCAGATTCTTATATAGGAATCGGACTTTACCCAACCTGGTTGAAACGGGCCGGTTCGGGCCAAGTCCATGGGTCCTTAGTTTTTTTTTTTTTTTTTTTTTTTTTTGTTATATATATATATATTATAAATTAAATGAAGAGGGACAGGTTGTTGAAAATCTTGAAGGGAAAGAGTCCAGTATGTCTAAGTCAGTCTCTGAATGTTTCGATTATACTGGGAAGATAATATCTGTCTCACCAGTCCAACTGTCCAACAAGATTGTTGTCCTGGTGAAAAACAAAATTCCAAAGCCAAATTAAGAAGGTTGAAGAATTCAAGTCAGAGAATCGTAGGTTACAAAGAAATCATGTTGCATCCACTTTTCCTTTAACACCATGGATACGACATACGAATAAAGGAAAAACAACGGGATGAAAACATAATAAGAACTCACATTGTCATACTTTTTCCTGTGTCTATCAACCATTGCGTCCAAATGCACAATTTTTTCGTTGACATAGCAGTGCGCCAATTCAACGTAGGGCTGCTCGAAAGGGAGTTAAAAAAAACCAAATAAAGTCATCGGAGCTGGTAAGTTCAAATGCTGGACTACTATGAAATGCCTGATTATATCAAGATTCAAATAAAGCAATCCATCAAAGAAAATACACGCAACAAAGAGCAGCACTCAACTTTGCATTACCTGACAATAGTTCTTTAGATTCCTCTGACATACTGAGGAGTTGTATTTAGGGAGACTAGTACAGAACTATCATCACGAAAAGAACAATCATCAAATTATCCTCAAATAAATTTACAGCACAAAAGTATTTTCCTTAGCAATGATGTCAAAATTGAAATAGCATCAGAAATTTCCTTAGCAACACAAAACCCCCAAAGATTAAAGAATTAAGAAGTGAGACATGTCAAATATGTCAAGCTGTTGTACATTTGTAGATTTGGACAATAAATAAATTCCCATTCAATGCTATACAACAAGCCTGCAAGTTTGAACAATACATTAATTCCCAATTCAAATTTCAAACATTATGGAATACCCGGTAGGTACAGTAATGAACATTTGAACCCTAAATCCCTAACTTCCTAATTCTTAATTTCCATGAAGGAAAATTTATGGATTGTGTTTAGGGTATGAAGAACTGCTTAATAGACTGAGAGATTGTAGAAAACCCTAACTCTCAAATATAAAAATTGATCAGAGAGAATCAAAGATTGCAAATAACCATAAATCCCTAAATCCAGAAAATTAACCAGAGAGTTAAAATTAAGAGTTTAGAAATTATATTACCTTAATTTGAAAGGAGATGAGATGACGATGGTGGTCTCAATTCGGAGAGATGATGGTGATGGTGGTTGTTGAAGGTTACCGCCACTGACATTTTTCCAGAAAGAGGGAGACGAAGACGGAATCGAGGGTTGTGGAGTCTAAGATGGCTACTGTCAAGGACTCTGATAGTGGTTGTCGAGGGCTGTGGAGTCTGATGGTGGTTGTTGAAGGACGGCTACTGTCGAGGACTCAACTCGAGCTTGAGTTGTGAATGAATGGAGAACGGGAAACTGAGTCAGTCTATAAGATGAAAATATGGCAATAAAAGGTGGAGGGATTTGACATACATTAAACCCACTTCAATTTTCTAAAGCTAGAAAGCTAGAAACAGGCCGGGTCGGGGGCCCGTTCCTTCCTATTTTTGAACCTGCCCCGTCCCACTAATTTTGGTTATATGTCCCGTCCCGTCCCGTCCCGTTTTGTGTTTTGAAATTTTGTACCCACCCCTTCCCGCACCGACCTGTGGGTACAGAACCTATTTGCCCACCCCTAATCATAACTATACGTTTTGATGATTTAAAGAATCAATAATCATAGATTTTTAGTTGATGGACCATTACTCTAATTAATTTAAATTGTTGGACTATTGATACAATTTCCTTCCTAAACAAAACAACGTTTCGTAAGAGGGCAGCATTGTAATTTTAGCCCATGTTTTGAGTGTCTCCCAAACTTCCAAGTACCACCGCTTTATATGATGATAAGGTTCCGAACAAGAACTCATGTCCGACATTTCTCCTCCTTCCGGACAAGAACTATAGTCCAAGAGAGATGGCAGAAGCTGGTCATCTGGTATCAGCAAGGCATATTAAGCTTCTCTCTGTAACTCCGGCAAACCCCAAATTCTCCGATTCGGTGTCTCGTTCTTTCACAATCAGAGCTTCTTCTAAAAGGAAATCTCTCTCTCTGGTACCAACCTCAAACAACACAGATTTCTCTCATGCTTTTTTGCTTTCTTCATTTATGTTGTGTATATTAAGAAGCTTAAGGTGTTGAACTATAAGTCCGCGTACCATCGATCACATCAATTGTTATATGGATGTGTGGTTTTTTGTATGCATACGCAATATAGATTCATAGTCTGATTACGTAAGTCTATCAAACCGAACATTGTTCTAGGCATAACTACTCCATAGCATTATAAATATAGTTGAGCTGCCACTTGTGCTTCAGGGTAACAAAAAGAAGAGCAGGAGTAGTAGCCCACGGAGCGTGATCAGATTATCAACAGCAGATGGGAAATGGCATGGGAATTGGAGCTGTGATTACATTCTCTCCCTCCAAGACCTGCGTTTGGATGATTTGATCGAAGATGAAAATACACATGACGCTCAAATTTCGGTTAATCTCTGCGTCCACAAGGTCGCTCCCATTTTTTTCGAATAGCAAATTAGATAATCGTCGTTAACGAGACAGTTTTTTCGATTAAGCACCAGTGTTAATTCCCTTCTGCTTATGACTACCTGCAGCATGCTAGCTTTGGCTTCTCAGTTGATGGAAAGATATTAACATCATTCAACAGAAAATGTAGCAACTGCTCTTCTACCTACTGCAGAAAGGTATTTATTTTCTTAGCAGAAGCATGAAATCTTAGTCGTTACTTCAATCATATATAAATTCCAGACAACACAACAATAATAATGCTAGAGATAATAAATTTATTCAGCAAATTATGCGTTGGTAAACATATTAACATCGTACTTTATGGAAATAAACGAGACGCAAATTTTGCAGCACTCATCTGGTTATGTTGTGTCTAAACAGATTGACACACAATTCAACGTGTGGGTTCTGTCATCAAGCAGGGACGAACACACGGTTCAACTTCCTGAAATCGGTGGCGATGATCCATCATTAAGTCCCTAAACTCTCTGTATCTCTTGCTCTCCTTCTCTCTCTCTCTCTCTCTCTCTCTCTCTCTCTCTCTCTCTCTCTCTCTCAGCCCCCCATGATAGTGTGTTCACACAGCTGCATGCTGCAACAGGTTATCTACGTGAAGCCTGGAAATGAAGCAGAACTTGATTCACTCATACAGGACACGATACGGCTTGCAACCTCCATTAAAGTATGAACCAGTAATGAAATAGTTTCGATCATAATACGGACATAAAGCACGAAAGGAAGACCCTTAATGATTGATTAACGACGGGGTGAAATTGTACTTTGCAGGATACTTGTTCAGAGCTGTGTGAGAAATCATATCCCACTGTGCAGTGTAAGTGTTGTGTGACAAGAAAAAAATTAGCAATTATTTTGAGCAAGAAAGTAATTAATTCCCCACAATTTGTGATTTGCAGATATTGGTGGAAAAAGCACTGCTTCTGTTGATAAGAGATGGTCTAGGCTTTTGGAGCTAAAGCATATGCAATAATATATGCCTATGATATTATCTGTTATTAAGCTCATGTATTTTGAACAAGTGTGTAATGTATAGTCTATACCGTTGTAAATAGTATAACGCAGTTGGAACTGCGGTTTAGTGATATGCATTTTTAGTAATAAGTGAGAGATTTTTAAGTTCAAAAGATATTCTGATATACACGTTTCAAATTTCAAATTTTTAAATCAAGTATCCATAGATTAAGCTTTTCTTTTACTAATTTTTAATTTGAAGTTTACAACCTTTCAACTTGCATCAATTTTTTCAACAGCAGAAGTTCCACAGGATTTATGGCCATTCTACATACATTGTCAAATCCTCCCAATCCTACAACATACCCTTCATCGAGTGACTCACATATGTATCAAACATTGTGTAATTTTAATTTGGGTATGTGTTAATACGTTGGTACGTTATGTAATTCTTGTATTGGTCTCAATCCGAATGTGAATGATCATTCTCTCGGAATCATCACCTTAATAAACTATTGTCTCAACAACTAGCTAATCTGACACGAGCGAAGCTGGCGCCGGGACTTACCCGGAAGGTGAAAAAGGTCTTGGAGTGTCGCACCGACTCCCCCGATGTGCTGGCCTCACTCAACACCCTTTCATCTTTCTATTCCGAAAATACCCCTCAGTCGCGGCGGAACCTCCGATCCACCATCGAGAAGCGAGGCCTCGCCACCAACCTCAAGTTCCTGAAGGCCTCACTGGCTGCCCAAGAGGCCTTGGCCACTAGCTGCGACAAGATCGCTGACGCTCTCAGCAGCTGCACCGCCACCACCGAAAGGCTCAAGCAGATCGTCTCTTGCTTCCTACGCGATTACCAGCTCTCTAATCAAGAGGTACCCATCAAACCGTTTGCGTTTATAAGTTGTGAGATTTCAATGAATTGATTGATTAGGGTTTTCTGGTTGAGGTTCGAATCAATCGATTTAGTTTTTGATTTGGGCTTTTGGTGTTGGTTTGTGTTGAGATTCGAATCAGTGGATTGATTTGTTGATTGGGGTTTGTGAGATAAGTGCATTGAGGGATGAAGAACTGAATGACAACTTCTTCAAGGCGCTTTCACATGTTCAAGAAATTCATCATGCCAATTGTAAATTGCTCTTGAGAACACAGCATCAGGCACTCTCTACTCTCTCACATCTGAATTTTTTATTTTCTGGATCATGGAAACATAAAAGATGATACTAACTCTCGGGGACATGCTAGGTTGGTTACATCAGATGTGAAAACAAAGACCTATTGGTTGTGTTGCACTTCCATTTGTGAATATAATTAATCCTTCTTCTTCTTGTTCCTGTTGCAGGCTTTATCCAGATGCCGCGGGAGATGCTAGTCCAACTAGAAACCAGTTCTCCAAGAGCCCTGAGAGTGATTCTCGAAAGACAGCCTTATAATTTCGTACAAACTAAGTAATACCCTGGAGTTTTACAGCCACACTGTAAGTGATCCCTTTTCCTATCCATCAATGGAATAAGTTGTCCCACATGTTTGGCGTTCTTTTCTTTTTCTCCTAATATATGGCTGTGTGTCTACTTGCAGGTATCGGAATTTATTGGGAGAGAAACAGCATTATCTGATACACTGTGGACACTAAAGGATGCTGCTCGGAAAACTTTCTTTGATATTCTGAAAACCAGAGGGGAAAAGCTTTTGAGGTATCCTCCCCTTGTTTCTGTTGAACTCTCCCCTCCACCAGCAGTAAGGGAAGAAGTCTCACTTTTGCTTGAAATAGTTGAGACCCATAACAGCATGATGCTTCCAACTTTAGGCAAAAATCCTTCTTTTGGTCCAGTCATATCTGCTTTACTCGATCCAATTATTAAGGTGCGTTGTGCTGGACATTCCATTACATATATGGCATTGATTGACATAATCTGGTTTCATGATGGTCAAAGCAACATCGACATTAGTTTTTCAGGCATGCTCGAAGCTTCAAAACTGTCGCATTCCCATTGATTAAGAACAAACTTACGGAGAACTTCACTTTGAGTGCTTTTGTGCCTATTGCTTTGAGTTCTGTGATCCCACAAACAAATGCTCTCTATATTAGTAGAACCACTCCTGTAAGCAATATGTGAGCAAGCTGCAGAGGCCCACAAGTCCAAGGGAGTTGGCTACTCTTCAAGAAAAAATAGGATGAGTTCTGACTGAGGTCAATTTCTTAAATCACCAGTTGATGCACTATTGTCCAACAGCAATTCTGCCCCCTCATCTCAGGTTTCTTTTCTCATTACTTTCCGAGCCTCTGATTTCAGATTATCTTCAGCGGCATGGCTTGCTGTTACATTTTGTTGTACTTCTCATCAACTTGTGTGCATCTATTCCTGGTGCCAAATTATGATTAATCCCAAATCAATCTTTGCCAAAGACAAACAAGATCCTCTCCCTCCCCTGCCAAACACATAGAGGAAAGGATACATAACATCAATGTTTGGTTTAGCAATAGTCCAAAGATGTGCCTCTTATTCTTACAAATTTCAAGCTAGTTTCGAAGATGTTCGTGTGATTCTTATGCATAATCTTCTTCATTTCTTTCGTCCTAATACCTATTCAATGGATTGGTGCAGTCAAGTGAAACATCCTCGAAGATATTCCTCATCAATTGCTTGTGTGCCATACAAGAACCATTGCTTGGGCATGAGGTTGCAGAGGAATACGTGAAGTGCCTCGGGATGATAGCTAAACACATGCAAGCCCTTGTAGAAAATGAAGTCGATGTGATCCTTAAAAGATGTGGCTTGTCGCAGAAGATGCCTTACTTTCGTGACTCACTCAGCAAGGAGACTGGCACTACCCCATTGGTAGAGATAGATGACACTTCTCCAGCCTCTCTTTCCGAGTGTTTGAAGGCTTTCTTTGGGCTTGTTTTGGGAAGCGAGAGTTCTCTGCCAGAATTTGAGCAGATGCAGGTTCCAAAGTTGCGTTCTGAAGCTTGTATCCAAGTGGCTAAATCATTGGCCGAAGCATATGACATTACATATGAAGCAATTATGGATCCCAAAAATGGCTACTCAGATCCCAAGTCACTGGCAAGGCACCATTTTGGGAATTTGAAGCACCGATGAAACATCTTATTTCTGTCGAACAAGTTCTACTAACTGTTTGATTGTGAGATATTAGGTGAAGAAAATGAAGAAACTCTACATTTCTACGTTTGCAGCAAAGAAATCGTAATTCGCGTGTCTTTTTTCAAACCAAATGTTAACCAAGCCCAAATCATCCAGAGGTGATGAAACAAATCAATATCTGCATCCCTGAACCTGATTGACAACGTGCATGGTTCTACAGACACCGTTTTCTTAAGGCTGCTTTAATGTAACTTTCTCTTCTGTTATAGAGCAGGTTGACAACATGTTTCACCAGACCTCATTTGTTGAGTAACACAGAATTTCATACAAGTTCGGATAATACTAAATCGAACTAGTATCATCGGGTTGTGGCAAGTCCCTTGGCTAAGATTAAAGAGAGAAATTGTTAGCTCATCAATCAATACCGTAAAATTAAGAGAATTTAAAGCACCAAAAGAAAAGAAAGAACATGATTTAGGTGTTATCATACACAATAATCTATTAGGACTCTGCAGTTAAGCTTGCTTACAAGAGAGAAATGTTTGATAATCTGGCGTCACGCTGCAGCTCTCCTCTATAATTATGGAAACGAAAAATACTTATAGCAGAGGAATCTGCAAGAGGTTCAAGAAAAAACAATGACAATTCAAGAGAAAAGAAAAAGAAGAAAAAGAAAATGGGTCTTTTGCAGATACAGACAGAAAGAAAAGAGGCGAACGAAGCAAAATAATCATCACGCCCCAGTTTTAAGTACGAAGCGAGTAGGGAAATGCATATAAAATTTAAAACTTACTTAGAAGACAGAGTATCATCAAGAAAGTCTCAATCCTAGACTAGGTAGCCCAAATATTTGGGGAGGCAATGAAAAAATGGCACACGTTAAAAATAAAAAATAAAAACCGGTGAGAGTTTAACCTGTTACTCATGCATCTGAGCTGGTGAATTACCTGGGGCACAAATAACCATCCACTTTTTCCATCATATACTTTGACGGCAGCAAGGGCGACTTAAGGTTGAACGCCACACTGTGCAGCAGGTTTCTGTAACTAAACAATAAATACCGATAGACAAAAGAAACAAATAAACAAAGAAAGAATTGAAACAATATAGAGGGTTACCTTTTCATCTTCATGATGCCAAAGCAACGAAAAAGTTTATATGGCACAAAACCTTTTCAAAATAACCATCGGTTTCAAGTTCCACCAGCTGATACTGTTTAGTTTGACAGTATTCTGTTGCAGCCAAAACTTATACTTAGGGCATAGTCTCTGTATACATATATGTAAGAACGTCAGTACATATAAATATGCGTTCACATAGATGCAGCGATTAACATAAGCAAAAAAACAATTATTAACAGCAAATCATAACAGTGTCAGAACAAAGATATTGAACCATGAAGTATGTTGTTAAATTTTAAACCTTCCATCAATATGTTGACAAAGATAGCTTATCTGGAAGTCCAAAAGTCTTCAGATACCATCAGGAAAAAGCGGATAAATAATGTCACTCAGGTAGCATTTGGTACGCAGACGGGACGGGACGGGACGGGACGGAATGGATGTTCTGTGTTATGTTTGGTACGCGCAGGACGGAACAAGACTGTTGTTCCGTCCTGCGTTTGGTAGCACATGGACGGAACGGAACCAAAAGATTAAAATGACTAAAATACCCATGTTCCGTCTGTTGTTTGGTACAATTTTATGGGCGGAACGGGACAGGACTCTTTTTTTTTTTCTTTTTTTTTTTATTTTATTAAGTTGTTCAAATTTGAACACTATTATCCATTATTTGTTTTTCTTGGTCCAAATTTTAATAGGTATATGTTGTGTTTCACATGCAAACCCCTTTAAAATTTGTAATTTTTCCCATTTTCTACACCTCCATTCGAATTTTCACCACAAACCCATCAAATTTTATTGTGCAAATTGCAAAACCCACACCCCAATTCAATTTTTAGTCCCTAATTTTGGTCCTTTCAATTGTGGGTTGTTGTTCAGGGAGTTCAGGTTCTACAAACATTAGAATTGGCCTTGTTTAGAAGGACACCCCTCTAAATATTCCCCATTGCAGGAACAAGGCAAACCACATAAGAGCACATGACAAATGTTGAAAAATATATAAGTTTAATGATCATTTATATCGTAAACGTTTTAGGGTTTAAACATTTAGAACTTAAACAAAGAAAATGAAATATGCATAACTTAAACTACTCTCAAAATATTTTACATTCAATATTTCCAAAACTACTCCCAAAATATTTTACAAAAGGCCCCTGCCCCATGTCCAAGCCGTGTCAGCGTGTAGGAAGGCCATGTACTCTTCTCCGGATTAATCCGATGAATACAATGGCATAAGAAATCATGTACTCTTGGCTAAAAGCAGAAAGGCTATCACTTTCAGCCTGTTACCAGATTTCCCATCAAACAACTTGGATTTATTGTAAACAGAAATAGTTTACAAATGAAATCAGGCACTTATTAATACTGTAAATGACAAACAAATCTTGATTTTGTGATCACCAATTCAAACATTCAAGTTACCCAAAAATACAGAGGAGAAGGAGAGAGAGAGAGAGCGAGACCTGAGGACCACCGAGTTCGCAGAGCTGCTACACAGAAGAGGACGAGGAGGAAGGTTGCGAAGGGGACGAGGAGGAAGGTTGCGAGGCTACACAGAAGAAGATGAGCAGGAAGGTTGCGAAGGGGAGAGGGATGCAGAGGTGAAGAGGAACGGCTGAGAAGAAGAGAAGATAGTTTTTAGGGTTTGTTATATGATTTTGATGTTGTAAATTTTGAAAAAGACAAGGGGCATTTTTGTCTTAAAATATTGGAAATTTCTGTCCCACGGACATGGAACAACCCGTTCCAGGGGGGAGGTGGAACTAAAAATCATCCAAAACTTGTTCCATGAAACAATGCGTTCCAGTCATTTTAGGCGCACCAAACGTGGGACGGAACGCTTCGTTCCACTCTGTTCCGTCTCGTCCCGCGTACCAAACGCGACCTCATATCACTTATATCATCAATTGAATATATGCACACAAAGATTGCAGATAAACAATACATATGTCTTTCCAAGCTTAAAAATCAAATGGCATAACACAAACAAATAAATAACGAGAGCACACTTACATACCACACACGCAATTAACAATTACTAATTTGAAAGGGTAGAAAAACTTTCAAAGAATGAGAAGATATACCTGTAACTGCTTTCACTGGTCCCTTATTGAAGGGGAAGGAAGTTACAACACCATTTTAGCCAGATTTTTCAATTATACCAAGTGGCCCTGCCAAAATTGGGAACCATCCCCTTTGCCTTTGCTAACTGGCTAGCCTTTTGTATCTCCCCACTTGAACAGAGTATAGCAATTTGTTTATAGCAATAGTCAAAGTCATTAAACTGAGACCTTCTCTCCATGCCATCATAATTTTCTGCCACCTTCTCTACTTTCTTCATTTCAGAAAGCTGACTATCCAACTCTGCATCAGTGTAGGTTACAGAAGTTGAAACAACTGTACCAGAAGCCTCCCTGTCACAAGGCTTGTCTAGTTTATGAGATTGTTGGTGAGTATTGGGTGAACCTCTAACAGGGAAAAACATGCACCCAATTTCATTACGGACAGTAAGTGCTTTTTCGATACGGCCTTGTTCACACAAAGAAACAAGAAAACCTTCTAAAGAATCTGTCTCAACCTCAACATCAACTCTGTTTATTAGCTCAACAACAGATTGGGAGTGAAGCATTTCTCTCAAGATGGTTCGAGCTTCTTCCATCCTTCCCTTGGCGCATAGAGCTCTTAGTAAATACAAGAAACCCAAAAAATTAGGTAATGTACCTTTTCCTTTAAGCTCGACAAAGAATTTGATTGCCCCTTCCATATCACCCTTTAGACAAAAGCCATTGATTACAATGCTAACAGTGAATTCATCAGGCTGGAGGGATTTTAAGTCCAAATCATAAAGAACCTTCAAGGCATCATTCATATCTCCAATTTTGCAATAACCATCAATAATCGAGTTGTATACATGTATATTTGGTTTAAAGCCCTTGAGAACCATCCTCTCAAAAAACTGCTTGGCATCCAGAAGAAACCCCTCTATACGTAAGGCATCAATCGATGTAGCATAAGTGATTTCCGTGGGTACCAAATTAATTCTCTCTAATGAATCAAATAGCCGAAATGCTTCAACAAGGTGGCCTTGGCGGCATAATCCATTTATAACTGAATTATAAATGATGATATCAAGGGTCACCCATTTATTTTTAGCAAAACTACACAGATCTAATGCCCCATTGATATATCCTACTTTACAAAGACTATCAACTATAAGCGAATAATCAAATGCATCTAGAATAGATAGACCATCTCCAGCCACCATGACAAGTTTATATGCATCCAAAACTCTACCATTCTTTATAAGTGTGTTAAAAAGAGTAACAGGCAAAGTGACGGTTGCAGGCTTGTCCTTCATTTTGTCTAGAAATCGGAGAGCATCATCAACGCCCTTCAGACATATGTCGTAAGCCAGAATCCTGCTTACCTTGGGTTCTTCTAGGCCATATTCTTTCAGAAAGATGTTCGAGAAAGACTGAGTTAGTGAATCTTTCCCACCACCAATTAGACCTTTTAAAATTGTATAGTAAGTTTTGCTTGTGATAACTGACCCTTTCCTCCTCATAACCAAATACACTTCACATGCAGACTCAGGAAAACCTCCATCAGAACCCCGTCCGAAATATAACCACAAATCCAACAACTAAATAAAACAACATCCAATGCCAAACCTTGCTTCTCAATCCTACAAACCAAATCACAAACCTCATTAACTCTACCCTTTTACAAAGAGCAGCAACTAGTGCTGTATAAGTCACAATATTAGGCTCCAAAGCTCCAGAATCCACGGCATTCTAAAGAAATTTGACTGCGATTTCCGGCTTCCCAATCTTACAAAACCCGGAAATCACTGAACTAGAAACAAAATTATCAAAAGGGTACTTAACTTTCTCATCAGTCATCAACTCCAGCACCTCAATTGCCTTGCTCATATCTCCCTCATTGCTAAACGAATGAATTAACGAGCAAAACGTGAAAGAAGAAGGAAAAATACCGTGGGTCACAAAGCCTTCTCGGGGTCTTTCCGGTTGATACACAGGCCTTGAATCAGAGAGTCCCTCATCCGATTCCGCCGCAACTTCGAAGCTTCGGTCATCTGTGTCCTCATAAAATGCTCTGCTTCTTCGTATTTCTGCAGATCTAGGAGAGCCCAGGTCACGATGGAGTGCGCCTGGGAGTTGCCTTTGATTTGATTGGACTCCATTCGGGAGAAGAAGTGGAGGAGGGTGTTGAACCGGCGCGTTCGAGAGAGGAAGAGAAGGAATTGGACGATGGATTTGAGCGTGGGAGTGAAGCCGCTTTTGAGTAGAGTTTGAAGGGGTAGGGGTTCCGTAAGACTGCTTCGGCAAGAAGAAGAACAAAAGCATCGAATTAGTCTGGTGTGGAAGATTGGAGAGAAGATTATCATTGTTTGGGGGAATTTTTGAAGAAACAATTGGTATCCGTCCCTAGCTAAAATGTTATTATTTTTCAGATTTACATCGAAGTTTCTTAATGCAATAATAAATTTACATTTAAGTTACGTAATTTTTAAAATAAAAATTAATAATTGATTTAAGACTTTAATACTTACCTCTTTATTAAACTACTAATTAATTTTCAATTCAAAACATTTCCAAGATCAAAATAAATAAATTAGACAAGTTTGTACCCCTTAATTTTTTGTAAAAAGGTTTTCAATTTTTTAATCTTACAATGTACACATTCTTAAATATATCAAATTGTTCTATGTAAAATGAATCTTTTTATTTATATATATATATATATATATATATATAATCTATTCAATTTTTTTCCTAATCCATTTTTAAACTTATATGGGTACATTTTTTTTTCTTGATTTGAGAATGTATCCATGTCAAGTTTAATTGAAGAAATTTACTAATGTTATTAAGCCTAATGTGACAGCCTGTCCCGGACTTTTCGTACCGTAGGGATAAAATGACGGTTTTGCTCCTAGTATGTTTGTTTCGTTGTGTGGTCATTCTTAAGCATTTGTTAGTTGATTTTGGACCACACACACACCCACACTCATTTCCTCTCTCTCTCTGCCCTGTCCCGAGACTCACTCTCTCCCTTTCCTATCCTTTTCGTACGGACAACACCACAAACTCTTGAAATCGTCACGGAT
Source organism: Pyrus communis (assembly GCF_963583255.1). Taxonomy (NCBI): domain Eukaryota; kingdom Viridiplantae; phylum Streptophyta; class Magnoliopsida; order Rosales; family Rosaceae; genus Pyrus; species Pyrus communis. The sequence continues at coordinate 19,281,404 of NC_084806.1, read as the reverse complement.
CGAGGAAACAAACTACATATTTGTGCTCGTGAGGTCCTTAGGAGTTCAACCATACCCATTTCAGGTAAGGATATCTTCGTTTTCACGTCGAACTCGAGATCCCCGATTTTGGTCACTATTCATGCACACGTTAATCCATGTGTTTTTAGGAATTTCAAGTTTGTAGGAAGCTTGGTGAGGTTCTTAGGAGGCTCGGGGTGGTTCGTTTGAAGGTTTTGGACGTCGGGATCGTGAGTTGCAGGTTTGGCCGGAGTTGGTGGTGTTTTCCTGGTGAGATTCCGGTGGTTTTAGTGCTTGAAAGTGTTTTCCTGGTGAGATTCCGGTGGTTTTCGTGAGGTTGAGTAGATCACGTTGGTGTATTCATACACCCCATTTGAGCATTGTATGAGAAGTTATTTCGTATTGTTGGTTATGTGCTTTAAAATTTACGTTTTTATAGTTGTTTCACATATAGGTGAGACCTATCCCGAGGACGAGCGTGGTCACTCGAGGTAAGGGGGTTACGACCCTTCTACATACCAGTGAGTGGGCTTTTGGTTTTTCATATATACCTATATACTTATGTTTTTCATAGAAAGTGAAATGAAACGTTTATACGTTTATATGCCATGCATTATGTTTACCCATTTAATTATGCATTATTAGTTGCATATATATATATATATATATATATATATATGTTGGTGCTGCGGACGCATAGGTAAGTGCCAGGTGAGTTATGGTTTATGTTTATGTTCAGTAGTGATTTGAGATGCATAGAGAGCTCATAACCTGCACCTCCGGTGTTAGTACTCCCGTCCAGAGTTGGGCACAGTCCTTCACGTGATGTTCTCCTCCCACACCACATGCTCATCTTGGATCCAAGTTAGGTGCACAGTCCTGTCGTACAGAACACTTTAGGTGGTTCCGACTCGTAGGTGACCCGCTATTATTTGCCCAGTCTTCACGTGATTGTAGCACTTGAGCGTGCTTATTATACACCCAGTCTTGTCGTACAGACCACTTTTGGTAGTTCCGACTCGTGTGCAGGTATAGTTAGTGAGATAGATATTTGAGCTCTAGTTTCAGCCGTACAGGTCATGTTAGGTGACTCCGGTTGACAAATTATATGGCATGGATTGGCATTACCTGAGTACTTGCATTTTAATTCGAGGCATTTGGCATGGCATATTTCCGAGCATGGTTATTATATATAGGTATATATTCTATTTTTCTGGGAAGTATACAGGTTTTACGGCGAGGGGTTAGAACTTTGTTTATGAAATGATTTTTGAAAAGCTTTGTTTTTGCTCACTCACGCTTTCTGTTTTGCGCCCCTCCAGGTTCTAGTTTGGCTAGCGCTTTTGGTGGCTCCCCAGAGGATTTTCCCGACTTATCTGACAGATTATCACCAATGTAGGACCACCCTTGGGTGTGTTTATTTAGTGTTGTTTCTCCCGGACTGCACTAGGTCTTTTGTGCTCTGAACTTTGTTTTTCACACTTACGCTTGCACATGTGTGTTATTACTTTGTGTATAGCTGGGTTTTTATTTATTCGTACTTTTATTATTATTTATTAGCTTTCGCACTGTGCACATAGTTACGTCACTTCCACGTGACGGCCAGCATACCCTGATCTCGGTCAGAGTGTGTCACCTAATATTTATTATTTTTTGTGTGATTTTGAAGTATGTACCCATATTTTCGTACAATAATTTTTTTGTTAATTTTGATGAATGTGCCTATATTTATATACATACATTTGGAGATATATACACACACAAAATATATTGGAGAGTATAATTTATATTTTAATATTTTTAATCCCACAAATTATAGTTTTATTTATTTAAAATCTCATTAATATAAATAACTATAAATTTCAATTTTTAAGTTAAAAAATATAGTAACCTATATAGAAATACATTTATCACATTAATTTCAGGGACTTCGATCAAAAATTGAAAACTAACAAGGTTTCAGTCAAAGAATATTGATAGTTAGGGACCACACCCAAAATGTCCCATTTTTGAATTTTTGGGGAACGTTGTTTGCTGCTGCTCCTCCTCCAAGTGTTTGAGTGAGGGTCTTAAGTTTGAAAGATGGACCAAATCTGCCAGGGGTTAGTATAATTAATTCATCAGATGAAATTCATGGTGTAATAGTGAGTAAGAGAAGAAATTGGTGGTAGTTTATTCATCCATATCCGTCAAATGAATAAACGGTTTTGGTAGCAATTTAGTTTATACATATCAATACAACAACAACAAAGCATTTTCCTACTAGGCTTGGTTTGGTACTGCGGTGATTCTGAAAAAAAACTGGGAGTTGTTTTTGTGTTTGGTAAACATTCAGCTTCAGTTTTTTTTCATAGTTTTGGGTGAAAAAAAACCAAAAACAAGAAGCTGCAAAACTCAGCTTTTTTTCACATCTATTTTACATAAAAGTTTACCAAACACTCTGCTACTTTATTTCACAGCTGCTTATTCTTACAGCACAGCAGAATCAGCTTTTTTTCAAAGCACGGCAATACCAAACCAGCTCTAAGTGTGGTCGACTGTATAAATCCTAGAATGTCATTGCGCTCGGTTCTCTGCCACGTCTTCCGTTAGATCCAAGTACTCCAAGTCTTTTCTTAGAGTTTCTTCCAAAGTCTTCCTTAGTCTTCTTCTATCCCCCTGAACCTCTATCGCGTAATCGCATCTTCTAACGGTGGCATCTGTAGGCCTTCGTTTCACATGTCCAAACCACCGCAACCGATTTTCTCTTATCTTTTCTTCAATGACTAATTAATTTCTATTTGGTTGATTTTTTTTTTTCGATAAAGGGGATCTTCAATTTCAAATGAAGATTTAGGAGATGAACAGTTTTTTTATTAGGTGATGTGTATAGAGAAAATCCATACCAAGGATGAGACGCAAGTATTATTCATCGAGCCCATCTCGACGCCCTAATTGGATTCAAACACACTTGTTCACACACTCTTTATGCAACCATTTTGCATGGTAATTATCTGCTGCGTATTATTATTTTTCAAGAGCGAACAATTAAGATTTAACCAAATGACATTTGCTTTTTGTGTTTTGATGTGCATGACTGCACCGCTTCCATTTTGCTTCTTCTTTTTTGGGGGAAGCCTAGGTTTCCGACATTTCAAAGAATAGAACTAATTCCCAGTGCGTTCGAAAAAGCTAAAGACATTTTAATCTGCCCTTTGCCACAATCAAATAGTACACATGCTAGCTTTGTACCTTTAATCTAATAGCAATCAAATAGTACACATGCTAGCTTTGTACCTTTAATCTAATACCAGTGAGTGCATTAAGAGCGTGTTTGTTTGGCCTCATTAGCCTTCACTTGATTGAATTGCACTAAAAATTAGTGTAGTCCTGTATTTGGCAATCACATGGACTAATTTTAGTGGAATTAAATGGGATTCGCATCTAACTAAAGACCTCGTTAGAGGGTCTTAGCTAGGCCTTCCAAAATGCAGCGAACTACTAAGGCTTTTCCCTTGTATGCTTTAGTCTGTTCACAGCCTCATCCTGCTTGACAACCTCGCCGTCAAATCTCTTTACACCGACTAGCCCCACCCACTGCCTAAATCCCAAAATTGAATTACTGCCGACCAATGGGTCAGCTTGACGATGGCTACGACCGCGCGCAGCATCGCGTCATCTCTTTCAGAATGAGGCTGACATTCAAACGGTGTTGGCCACAGAAGTCCATCTAGGCACCAAAATTGTGATGGGCTGCTTTGTTGTGGATGGGTTTTTGTTTACATGTGAAGCAAATTATCAATTGTTGGTTTTGAAATTTCAAGAATTTTGCAAATTATCAATCGATGACAATTGCCAAAAGAAGAAATGAGGTTTAGTTTGATAACATTGTGTATTGGCTTAACTATGAATTAATATGGTACAAGCCTTCATGCACGCACGTGAGCGCAAGCAAAAGGCTTCTTTTTTTTCAATCACGGCATGCTACACGCTACTTACACATTTTCAATGTATTTATATGCGTGAATAGATTCAATATTTTTTTTATGACAAAAAGAAAGTCAAATATTTGGACTAAATGAATAATGTTAGACCATGATAGAAGAAACTCCTCATAAACCAATCAAAACAAATGAATCTACATAATAAAATCGGTCTTTTAATTTCCATCTACATTCTATTGAATTTACATTAAAAATAGATAAAATAATTTTTAATAAACAACTAACTGAATCACATTATTGCTAGCTCATTATGAAGCTAAGCTCACCCCCTCCCTTTAGTGTAGATAACATCATTTGTTAAAAAAAAAAAATGATAATTTGATAACTAAATGAATCACATTATTATGCGCGTGCGAAAATGTATTTTTTATAACTGGCACTACACGCCTCTTAAGTGTTTAAAATAGAGAAAATAATATTTAATAAATAACTGATTGAATCACATTATTGTGTGCGTGCGAAAGGCCTTTTTTTATCACCAGTGATACGTGTCTCTTAATGACACACCCTAACCCGGAATGTCCACTAGGACCCCGAATCGAGCCGTGCTGGCCGACACCTGGAAGGTGACGAAGCCATAAAGTGTGATAATGTATAAAATGTGAATAAATTAAAATCTAAAGTGCCTAAGTACACGAGTACGTGGTGAGCGGGTCTGGACCCATTTCATGCGTGATACAGAGCATAGGTATAGTACAGTAAGGTAAGATAATGATTATACCATCATAAGAAGACATCTGTACTGAAAAGTGCCACGAATCCTCATCGATACGGAACTATACTGCAAGAACCTTGAGGGGTGGAAAAATAGAAAATGTGAGTGAGTGAAACAAAACTTTTCAAACCAATTTCAATTACCAAAGGCAATAACCCCTCGCTGTAACACCTGTATAATTTCCAAGAAAATAACAGGCATGACTATAACTCTAAAGTTTAACCAAAATAACCGTCTCATAGTTATGCCGTGTCAAATATCTTAACAAGAATAAGTAACCCAGGTGAAATAAATCAATATGAAATGGTATGTTAGCCAGATCCACCTATTCTGGCTTGAACGGCTAAACTAATAACTCATCAACATGCTAGCCGAAGTCACCTCACGTGACCTATACAACTGAATCAATAGATCATCAACATGTTAGCATATAAGTCGGGAGTCATTATATCAATATGAAATGGTATGTTAGCCAGATCCACCTATTGTGGCCTGAACGGCTAAACTAATAACTCATCAACATACTAGCCAGAGTCACCTCACGTGACCTATACGACTGAATCAATAGCTCATCAACATGTTAGCATATAAGTCGGCAGTCACCTATAATGACTTGTACGACTTATCCATATCTCATCAATCAATGCTAGGATATAAGTCAGGAGTCACCTATAGTGACCTGTACGACTTATCGATATCTCATCAATCCTTGCTAACATATAAGTCGAGAGTCACCTATAGTGATCTGTACGACTTATCCATATCTCATCAATCAATGCTAGCATACAAGTCGGGAGTCGCCTATAGTGATTTGTGCGACTTAATTTATAGCTTATCAAACATCCCTGCACACGAGTCGGAACCACCTCTAGTGGTCTGTATGACAAGACTGGGTGTAAATAAGTATGCTTAAGTGCTATGATCACGTGAAGACTGTGCGAATAATCGCGGGTTACCTACGAGTCGGAACCACCTATAGTGGTTTATACGACAAGCCTGTGCACCTACATTGAGTCCAAGGTGAGCGTAAGGTGCGGGAGGTGAACATCACGTGAATGACTGTGCCCTGGCCACGGGCGGGAACACTAACACTGGGGTGCATGTTTATGAGTTCTCAATGCATCTCAATATAACATGTATAACTCATGGGCAACCATTACGACAATGTCAAAGTTGCCTAACACATAAATGTAGTCATGCCATAACTCCATCGATTCAACTAATACCATAAACTCACCTGAACTTACCTGGGTGTCTTGCGTTCACCTTTGCACTTCAAAGCATTCACAATAGTTATGTGCAAGTAATATAAATATGGATATACCATAATGCAATCTAATACTCAACCATGTCATAGCATTTTCAATTATATACATACGTACATATATATATATATATATATATATATATATATATTATAGCATAAAATGCATAAGCTGTAATGCCCTACTCCTGAACTATTTATTTTTGGGGATAATCATCGGTGACAAGCCCAACTAGACACTAGTTTAATTAACTATCATTACATACATTTCCTTACTTTAATTTCTTGATTTTTCACACATTGATTTATAACCAACATTTAACCACCAACACATAAGGTTAAATCTCACATTTTACACCAATGTCCCTCACATTGTTCTATTCCCCAAACAAAGCTATTGTCTCAATTATTTAATCTCACTTCTTGTATGGCTGCATATAACGTCACGTTAGACTACCTACGCACCCTTAATAAGGATCAAGCCATTCGTAATTCACGCATGTACTTCTAAACATTCACAGAAATTATATTAAATATTCAATTTATAAACGTTTGTGGAGATGTCAATCATATATATATATATATATATATATATATATATATATATATATATAAACGATAAAAGGGAAAAGACCCACTCACCTTAGGTCCGCGCTACAACTCCCCAGTACAAATATCGAGACGTCACGAACGATCCTCACCTAGAACAATTATTCAGTCACATCTCAGAACTCTTATCCATAGAACCTGTAATTTACATAAAACACATCCCAATGACGTTCTAGAATGATTTGAGATCCATTGACCAAAAGTCAACCTTTGGTCAAAGATCAACGGTAGGGTCCACGACCCTACATAACTCAATCCGGAAGATCCGCATCTTGGATTTCCGATCCGAAACTTCTAAAGATCCACATTATACTTCTAGAACATAATGCTAAAGTTTCATTACGATCCAACAGTTGGATCTCTACCAATTGTCGATTCAAGTGGCGGTCAACGTTTTATTTTACGAACTTACAAATCCAATATGGGAAGATCCGTAAGTCAGATTTCCAATCCATAAGTTTCTAATATCCTCAAATATTACATACCATAATGTATTAAAATTTGGTGACGATCCAATGGTTGGATCGTCAATTCATGCAAGGACCCTTAATGGCCAACTAGGTGGTCAACTATGAAACTATATTAAACATTATAATTTCACTAAACGGATGTTAAATAAATCGGGGTTTCAAAATTAGCCTAGGAAGGTCAGGTGGAGCCTCCGCCCACGCGCCGCTACGCGCAGTGGCCGGCCGCCACGGTTCACCACAAAATTCCACTATTTCTAAAAATTCTCAAATTTCACAGAAATGAAGATCTCAAAGAGATGAACAACTTTCATACCTGCCACGAAGTCCAAAAGTGGACAGAAGATGGTTAATTTCCCACAAAGTCGGCGGGTTCTTAAAGCTTCCCGGCATCGATTCGTCGTCTACGGTGGTCCAACGGGGTCAAGGTTGGTTGGGATTTTCTCCTAGGATGATGGGCTGCAAAGCCCAAGTTGTGGCATCGGCCGTTGCTTTGCCGATTCGCCAAAAATTTGAAAAGAGTGATTGGATGTGGTTTTGACGCATCAGATTTTGTGGCTTCACCCCACCACATGTGGTGGTTTATCAAGGTGGTTGTTGGGTGGGTTTTGTAGAGTGGAATGAGAGCTTCAAGATGGGGGTGATGGCGTCGAAAATCTCCAACGGAGTTGGCCATGGGAGCTCGCGGTGGGTGTGGGTCGACGGGAAGGCTACTTCCCTTTTTTTTTTTCCTTCTTCTTCTTCTTTCCTGGTTTCTGATTGGGCTTCTGCCTTTTTTTTTCTTTAACCTTTTATCTAATTGGTCCTCCTTAACCAATTAACTAACTTTAAATAACCAACTTCAAACGTTCGTAACTATACCATTATAACCCAAACTCACAAACGAATTTTGCCTATTCGTTCGTACCAACGGGTACTACAAGGATAAGCTAAAACAATAAGTCCCACCTCTTTCAAACCGTTGGTCAACGGAAGTCAAAGTCCTTGCCTCTAGGGCATTTTCGTAAATTCACACTTTTAAAATTAGTAAAAACGTAAAATTAAGGACGGGTTGTCACAATCTACCCCCTTAAGAAAATTTCGTCCCTGAAACTTAAAATAACTTGCTACAATAAAATACTCGAAAATAGGGAGAAAATATGTATGTAAATGCATACGCAAGAAGAAATCGAGTTATAACAGCTGCATAAAAAAAATGTCATTCCGCCGCGATTGGATATAATTATTCATCTTTCATGTCTCCAAGCTCACCCATTCTTACTATATAATAGTGTAATACCCGTATAAATAAAACAATGTAGTAAGAAAAATATTTACACGACACAAATCAAAGCTCAAAACAAAAATGGACCTCGCCAAACATTTGTCGTGTCACGAATTCCGCTAATGAGTCCGAACCATAACTGACTAGTAAATGTTGTTGAAAATGAGCGGTCTTGCCCACTTGCTTAGTGAACCTAACAATTAGACCATTAACATTTAAATCTGCAGCCCGTAACACCGATGACTTATCGTCATCTCAACAACTAGTGAGAAGTTCTCGAGGATACCCAAATATCATTTTGTTCCTCTTGTGCGAATATGCCTAAATTGTCTAACTCATAACTTAATCACGATACCGTATTATCCCCAGGTGCACCAATTTAGCTGTTAAAAGTGTTTCAACGTTCACGTTCCCACAACTCAAAGTTGTAAAGAATTCTTTCTTCTTCTTTTTTTTTTTTTTTCTTTTTTTTTAGTAAGTCTGGTAAACTCGCAATAAGATTATATTTCAATGGTTCCAGCTAGCATAATTGAATCACATTATTGCTAGCCCATTGTGAGGTTAAACCCACACATCCCCCTTAGTATAGATAATATCGTTTGTTAAAAAAAAAAAATCATTTGACAACTAATTGAATCACATTATTATGCGCGTGCAAAAGACATTTTTTATAACCGGCACTACGTGCCTCTTAAGATATTTTTAACGTGTTTAAAAATATAGAAAATAATATTTAATAAACAACTGATTGAATCACATTATTGCTAGCGCATTGTAAGGCTAAGCACACCCCTTCCCCCTTAGTGTAGATAATATCGTTTGTTCAAAAAAAAAAAAAAAAATTCATTTCACAACTAATCGAATCACAGTATTATGCGCGTGCAAAATACCATTTTTATAATCAGCTGTAACATCCCACATTGCCCAGGGGAGTGGATCCTATAAGCTTTATATGTATATTCCCATCTCTACCTAGCACGAGGCCTTTTGGGAGCTCACTGGTTTCGGGTTCCATCGGAACTCCGAAGTTAAGCGAGTTTGCGCAAGAGCAATCCCAGGATGGGTAACCTACTAGGAAGTTCTCATGTGAGCTCCCAGAAACAAAACCGTGAGGGTGTGGTAGGGGTCCAAAGCAGATAATATCGTGCTACGATGGAGTTGAGGCCGAGATATGGTGGGGGCTCGGGCCGGGATGTGACAATTTGGTATCAGAGCCAATCCCTGACCGGAAGTGTGCCGACGAGGACGTCGGGCCCCTAAGGGGGGCAGATTGTAACATCCCACATCGCCCAAGAAAGTGGATCCTATAAGCCTTATATGTATATTCCCATCTCTACCTAGCACGAGGCCTTTTGGGAGCTCACTGGCTTCTGGTTCCATCGGAACTCCGAAGTTAAGCTTGTTCGCGCGAGAGCAATCCCAGGATGGGTGACCCACTGGGAAGTTCTCATATGAGTTCCCAGAAACAAAACCATGAGGGTGTGATAGGGACCCAAATCAGACAATATCGTGCTACGATGGAGTCATGCCAGAGATGTGGTGGGGGCCTGGGCCGGGATATGATACGAGCACCCTCTTAAGATGTTTTGAATGTGTTTAAAAATAGAGACATAATATTTAATAAACAACTAATTGAATCACATTATTGCCAGCGTACTAATTATAAAGAAAAAAACATTACACAGAAAAAAATTAAACATTTAAAAATATTGTTTACATGACGAAAATACCTCTGCATTATTTGATGCATTATTTTGGGCTGCTTTTGAACTTTTTGTTTGGGGGACATTTTTGATGTTTGGGTGAAGCGTATAACCCCAAAAGGGCCTTCCCACTCTATATATAAAGAAGATTTGAATAACACTGTTGGGGGACTTTAAGGTCGAGATGGACTTGAGCTTTGAGAAGATCTTCTTGTCTCCCTTGGTTTAGTTTCATACCAAGTCCCGGAATATCTCAAAAGAGTTAGCTTGTCTTAGGAAATATCCTAATTGGATCAACGGCTCGAAGATAGCATGATTTAGGCAAATAATGACTTGATCAAGAGAAACGTGGTGTGAAGCTAAAAGTTCATTAGTTTAGCATATTAAGAAAGAGTTGGCATGGCTGCATGGTGTTTTCTGGTAGATAATCTGGGTTTCCTAGCGTAGCAGCAAGGTTTACGATAACTAGGATTTTACTGGAAGGTTGTGGGGATTAATAAGGTTGCATGAATGGTGATGCTTGAGGCTTAAAGTATGCTTCATGACTAAATGGAACTATCTGGGCTTATTTCTTGAATTGTTTTGTCCCATGCGTTCTCACTTATCTCTCTCTATATTCTTTTCTGCATGTCCTAACCCCCTCCTCAATTTTGTATTACCTCTCATCTTTATGTAAGTGAAGGGTTTTTCGCTATGTTTAAAGGGAATCTCCCTTTATGGCTTGGTCTTCCCCTTTTTTCTCCCTAGGCCTCATATTATTCCCCTTTTACTATAAGATAGCTGCACTGTTAAGACCTGCAGTTTGCTTCTTCCCAAGATGCGCCTTACCCAGGACGGCCTTCCGCATGTGCTAATTTTGGTAGCACGCCTCACGGCTTTCGTGCGTTGGTTGTCTGTGCAAGCTGGGAAGGGAAAGTTAACATTAAATGCATGACTTGCTGAGTTTGGCATACATTTAATGCAGGAACCTGGTTTGGTCTTAGCTAAGAACGTTGGCTTGCTAGGGAAAGAGGCAAATTAGGCTAGTTCTTTCTCAAACTTACCCACGTAAAATACAAGGGCCATGAGCTTGGACTTTTGGGCTCCCAAGCAACCCAAAGTCTTCCATAATCTTGACTCCACGTAGGCCCGATGAACTTTCGTAACCATCCACACCACAATTCACTTGATAAGCCACAAGCATGTAACTTGGGCTTAGTATGAATAGTGACTAGCATGATAAATAGGCATGGTGTGAACCGGTCTAATTACCATAGCATGGCATGTTTGTAAATATATTTCCTCCTCGATCTTGCACCTTTGCATTCATTTAGGCTTGAATAGAGGTTTGCATGACAATTGGGCTTTGAGGTTTGATCGGGTTTGCGTGTGACATTTTTGGGCCTCAACATTAGCCCCCATGATTATTTGGGTTGTGAATGACCTTGGGCGGGCTAAATAATCAAACCAAGGCCTAAGTGGTTCTTTTGAACGTGGCTTTCCTGATGGGAGTTCTTCTCCTTTCTTTCTTTCTTTTTCGCATGGATGCTGGTGACCTATTGACAATGTGCTTCCTTGCTTTTCGTGCCCGTTTCATGACCCAAAGAATTCTGGGACCTCTCCTCTTTTCTTGGTAATCATTTTAGACACCTCTCTTCTCTAGGATAGGTATTTGTATTCTTTTCTTTTTCTCTTTCTTAATTCTTCTTTCCTTCGCAACTTTTTCTTCTACCATTCCTTTATCATTCATCGTACCTCATACTTGCATCTTTATGTGCTTTTGGGTTCTTTAGTGTTCTGCATCGAGACATTATTTCATGTAAGGAAGAGTTCCTTAACCTTCATCTTCAAAAAATTTCTTGTTTCCTTGTCTTCGCTGACGATCTTGCTGGTGAATCCAAGCATGATGTGGTCTTTTGCTTACGCTTGGGAAATTTCGGGTTTTGATCTTCATAGAGCGAAGAGGCATGATCTTTCCCTAGGGAAATCGAACTCATGCTCCTCTATGACTTTCGATCTTGGGTCTCCCCTTTGTAGATTTTTTTTCTTTCTTTTCATGTGCCTTGTGGTATTGTCATTTAGCCAAACTTTTTTGCATGTTGGTGCGTGCTTGAGCGGGATTGATTGATCAATTGCATTGATCCGCTTGGCATGATTAGCTTGAACGCATATAACCTTTTTTTTGCTTGGATATACGTATAACATACTTTTCGAGGCTAGATTTTTTTGGGCTTTGATATCATGGCATGTGTAGGGAAAGATGCATGCGTTTTGCGTGATAGCATGTATGGAAAATAATCTTATGTCAAAGTCTTAGACTCTTGCATGAAAGGCTTTGAATTTTATGCACGTATCCTTTTGCATTCACGGGGCACGCTTGCTTGTTTTCCCAGGGTGTGCTTGCTTGATTTCTCGGGAGAGATTCCTTGTTGTGTTTCACTTTGTATGCTTATATATCTTACCTTGCATGATATGATGTATTGTGACCCCTATTATTCGTTGCCTGTTTCCTATAGGAATTTTATGGCTGTGGTTTCTCAAAAATACTTAGGCATCGTACAAGAGTCATTTTCAACTACTAACCGACTCCATCGAGGTAGACCACCGCCTTCTTTCGGCTTCCAGAACAAGGCTTTCAAGGGAGAAGAGCATTTCCTGGACGAGGTTCATCTCGTATATCCCAAGTGCGTTTCAAGGTGCTGCATAAATAGCAGACGGTTCCCTGCGGTTCTAATCCATTTTGACTTTTCTTGTAGTGAAGCCACCGACTAGGCTAACTGGGTTGATACCGAATTAGGATTGTCTAACCAATACGCCATCCTGAAGAGGGTAGAAGTCTTGGATGCCGTGTTCTTGATTGAGAAGCAAGTCGTCCATGTAGAGTCTGATTTCCTTCAGTATATGGTTAGAAGGTGGAGCACAGAAACTCATACCTTTATTTGTGCTTGGGGAGAGTTCACCCCATGCTGGAGGACGTAGCCAACATCCTGCATCTTCTTATCGTAGAGAACGTAAACCCCTTCCATTATGACATTCTTCTCGTGGATGCTGAAGTGTATAATATCTTGAAAAAAGGTGCTCCCACATCACTGAGCAAAGCCCTCTAGTTCAATGAATAGATAAAGCACTTTTGGCAGAAGAGTTTGGAGCCAATTTGTAGGTTTGAGGCCATACTACGCTTGTGGCTTAGTCGTTTTATATTTTGCAACAGTAAAGACACCTTCCACCGCCGAGTGATTGTTTTGGCCTTGGCGATTATGCGGGGCCATGTCCTTCCATTGGCTCCACAATTCCTTGGTCTCTTATACAGCGAGTTGAATGAGATTTATGCTTTCGATGAGCAGATAGCTGGCGATGCCCTGATTAAGAGTTTCTTACATGTTAGCTTCCCACAAATCTTCCTTTGGGAAATGATTAGAGGCTTGAAGATTAGTCATAACCTCTGCAGGGCCATTAAGAGCCGCTTTGTTATTGATTCATCATCTTATATGCCTGAGAAACTTCTGGTGGCATGCATTTGGTTTGAGAAGGTTCCCGAGAAAAGGTGAGACATCCTAGAGCTTCTTAATGACATGAGCAGTTTCATTTTTCGCCTTTGCACTGCGTTCCCTGAAGGTTTTGAACTGATGATGTTTTATACTAATGTCGTTTGTAGGGGAGACAATAGCATGACCCAAATTCCCTTGTCTGAGAATTTGGATTTCCCTTCCTTTACTGGGAAATCATTGGCTTTGTTAGCTTCGCCGATTCTGTTCCTTGGAGAGAACAGTAAGGAAATGAATGCAGTTTATGCTCATTTTCGAGTGAGGTGACAATTCGATTTTAACCAAGGGGTACCATGGTATTTCCTAGTCGAAGACAGTGTTTCCGTCAGTCGGTTATTTTGAAGCTTCGTCTATTTATTGCCCGAGAACCTTCGGCCTTCCCACTATATTTCCAACATTACTCAAGCGGGTTGCATCTCCAAGGCCCATATGATATATTGGACGAAGTGTTTTAAGGCTATCGCCAAGCTCCATGAAGACAAGCAACCGAGGTTACATTCTTATATCTTCAGCCATCCAAGGCTAGTATTAGATAATGTCACTTTTGGCTTAAAACGGCGATGTCTTTCTAAGGCTGGGGACAGTAACGTTCCTGGTGATTCTTCCCAAGGCATTAAGAAGAGCAAGGCATCTTGTGATGGCAGGGGAAAGTTTAGTAGACAGAATGATAGGGTAGCTTCATGTATGCTTCTTATTAGAACACCTTTTACTTTTATTTTTCTACTTAGCCCATGTTTTAGGAATCTTGTATTTTGTGATTTAGGTGGCAAGGTGAAACATTTCAGGCCTAAGCTGGTAAAAGATGGTCTTCCTAACAGTAGGAAATTTGTCACTTTTAATATTCCTAGTGAACCAAAGTGGAAGAATGTTTCGGCAAAGTCGAGGATGGGTAATGGATCTTCTAACATTGTTTTTTTTTCCTTGCTTGATCCCCAACGCCTTCAGAATTGCATGTTAACCGTGTCTTTTCATAGTAATATTTGATAAATAAGTCGCCTCTGCTGGTCTGGCCTGTAGAACTAGGAGTTCACAGGCCTTTGCATCATTTAGTGCCCCTAAGCATGCAGTGTATCTCGATACTTCCAGTTCAAGTGAAGAGGATTGGAGTATCGACGATGCTG